>NW_027189724.1:0-27500 GCF_040958095.1 Procambarus clarkii
ACGGCCATTTATAAAACCATGTTGCGACTCAATTATTAATTTATGTTTTTCAAGATGAAGACGAATTTTATTTGCTATTATAGATTCGAGTAACTTTCCCACAATAGACGTTAGGCTAATTGGTCGATAGTTAGACGCAAGTGATCTATCTCCTTTCTTAAAAACTGGTATCACATTAGCAACTTTCCAAAACTCTGGCACTCTGCCTGACTCTATTGATTTATTATCTGACTCTATTGATTTATTATTGATTCTTCATATGAAAGATTTCTAATTTGGGGAATTAACTTAGTCATCCTACGCTGGACACGTTCAAGTGAATTTATATCCATTCTATAATATGGCGACCAAAACTGAACTGCATAATCTAAATGGGGCCTAACTAGAGCAAGATATAGCTTGAGAACCACCCAGGAGTCTTGTTACTAACGCTGCGATTAATAAATCCAAGTGTCCGATTTGCCTTATTACGAACATTTATGCATTGATCCTTTTGTTTTAAATTCTTACTAATCATAACTCCCAGATCCCTTTCGCAATCCGACTTCGCAATCACAACACCATCTAGCTCGTATCTTGTAACTCTATCATCATTACCTAACCTCAGAACTTTACATTTCTCAGCATTAAACTGCATCTGTCAATCCTTTGACCATTTCAAAACCCTATCTAGATCAACTTGAAGTGATAGTGAGTCCTCCTCCGAATTAATTTCCCTAAATTGTTCTTATGTATCCAAAGCTTTGTTAAAGTCAAGGTACACAACAATACAATCCTTACCACTATCAACTGCCTCAACTATGCTGGAATAAAAGATAGCAAATTTGTTAAACATGAATGGCCATTTGTAAAACCATGCTGCGACTCATTTATTAATTTATGTTTTTCAAGATGAAAACGAATTGTATTTGCAATTACCGATTCAAGTAACTTTCCCACAATAGACGTTAGGCTAATTGGCCGATAGTTTGACGCAAGTGATCTATCTACTTTCTTAAAAATTTGTACCACATTAGCTACCTTCCATGACTCTGGCACTCTGCCTAACTCTATTGATTTATTAAATATGGTAGACAGTGGCTCGGAAGCTCCTCTTTGCATTCTTTAAGCACCCTGGCAAACACTTCATCCGGCCCTGGGGATTTGTTTGATTTGAGTTTAACTATTTGATTAATTACATCCTCCCTGGTAACTGCTAACTAGTCAACGTGTCCTCGTCCCCACCCACATAAACTTGTTCGGCTGAAGGCATAATGTTAAGATCCTCTTTAGTAAATACAGATATGAAATATTTATTAAAAATACTACTCATCTCCTTGTCATTTTCTGTTATTTGACCGGTCTTAGCTTTTAATGGACCTATCCTTTCCATTGTCTTAGTTCGATATAACTGAAAAAACTCTTTAAGAACATAAGAACATAAGAACAAAGGTAACTGCAGAAGCCTATTGGCCCATACGAGGCAGCTCCTATTCTATAACCACCCAATCCCACTCATATACTTGTCCAACCCGTGCTTGAAACAATCGAGGGACCCCCCTCCACAATGTTACGCGGCAATTGGTTCCACAAATCAACAACCCTGTTACTGAACCAGTATTTACCCAAGTCTTTCCTAAATCTAAACTTATCCAATTTATACCCATTGTTTCGTGTTCTGTCCTGTGTTGATACTTTTAATACCCTATTAATATCCCCCCGGTTATGTCCATTCATCCACTTGTAAACCTCTATCATGTCACCCCTAACTCTTCGCCTTTCCAGTGAATGCAACTTAAGCTTTGTTAATCTTTCTTCATATGAAAGATTTCTAATTTGGGGAATTAACTTAGTCATCCTACGCTGGACACGTTCAAGTGAATTTATATCCATTCTATAATATGGCGACCAAAACTGAACTGCATAATCTAAATGGGGCCTAACTAGAGCAAGATATAGCTTGAGAACCACACCAGGTGTCTTGTTACTAACGCTGCGATTAATAAATCCAAGTGTCCGATTTGCCTTATTACGAACATTTATGCATTGATCCTTTTGTTTTAAATTCTTACTAATCATAACTCCCAGATCCCTTTCGCAATCCGACTTCGCAATCACAACACCATCTAGCTCGTATCTTGTAACTCTATCATCATTACCTAACCTCAGAACTTTACATTTATCAGCATTAAACTGCATCTGCCAATCCTTTGACCATTTCAAAACCCTATCTAGATCAACTTGAAGTGATAGTGAGTCCTCCTCCGAATTAATTTCCCTACCGATTTTCGTATCATCGGCAAATTTGCAAATGTTGCTACTCAAACCTGAATCTAAATCATTTATATATTTATAAACAACAGAGGTCCCAGGACAGAGCCTTGAGGCACTCCACTTACAACATTTTCCCACTCTGACTTGATTCCATTTATACTAACTCTCTGTTTCCTTTGGTATAGCCATGCCCTAATCCAGCTTAATATAACACCCCCAATACCATGAGACTCTATCTTTTTAATCAGTCTTTCATGTGGCACTGTATCAAAAGCTTTGCTAAAGTCAAGGTATACAACATCGCAATCCTTACCACTATCAACTGCCTCAACAATGCTAGAATAAAAAGATAACAAATTTGTTAAACATGAACGGCCATTTATAAAACCATGTTGCGACTCAATTATTAATTTATGTTTTTCAAGATGAAGACGAATTTTATTTGCTATTATAGATTCGAGTAACTTTCCCACAATAGACGTTAGGCTAATTGGTCGATAGTTAGACGCAAGTGATCTATCTCCTTTCTTAAAAACTGGTATCACATTAGCAACTTTCCAAAACTCTGGCACTCTGCCTGACTCTAATGATTTATTAAATATGGTTGACAGTGGGTCACAAAGCTCCTCTTTGCATTCTTTAAGCACCCTGGCAAACACTTCATCCGGCCCTGGGGATTTGTTTGGTTTGAGTTTTACTATTTGTTTAAGAACATCCTCCCTGGTAACTGTTAAACTCGTCAACCTGTCCTCGTCCCCACCCACATAGACTTGTTCGGCTGAAGGCATATTGTTAAGTTCCTCTTTAGTAAATACAGATACAAAATATTTATTAAAAATACTACTCATCTCTTCATCACTATCTGTTATTTGACCTGTCTCAGTTTTTAATGGACCTATCCTTTCCCTAGTCTTAGTACGATATAACTGAAAAACCCTTTAGGATTTGTCTTTGCTTGCCCTGCTATGCAAACTTCATAGTTTCTTTTTGCTTTCCTTATCTCTTTTTTAACATTTCTAACCAGTTGTACGAATTCCTGTTCTAAAGTGACCTCCCCATTTTTAATCCTTTTGTACCAAGCTCTCTTTTTACCTATAAGGTTCTTCAAATTCTTTGTTATCCACTTTGGGTCATTAGTATTCGATCTATTCAATTTGTATGGTATACTACGTTCCTGTGCTTTGTTTAGAATATTCTTAAATAAGTTATATATTGAATCCACATCGAAATCCCCATTTAAGTCACCTATCGCTGGGTTCATGTCTCGCTCCAAGACCGGCCCACACCCCATACATAAGAACATAAGAACATAAGAACAAAGGTAACTGCAGAAGGCCTATTGGCCCATACGAGGCAGCTCCTATTCTATAACCACCCAATCCCACTCATATACTTGTCCAACCCGCGCTTGAAACAATCGAGGGACCCCACCTCCACAATGTTACGCGGCAATTGGTTCCACAAATCACAACCCTGTTACTGAACCAGTATTTACCCATACCCAAGACTTAGCAATCAATTTGACCCAAAAAATTTCTTAGGCTATTAAAATCAGCTTTACGAAAATCTGGCACTTTAACAGAATTTTCTCCTACTGGTCTATTCCATTCTATGCTAAATCTGATTTCTTTGTGATCACTGCTCCCTAGCTCACTCCCTATTTCGATGTCATTAATTTGCGTTTCCCTGTTAGTTAACACTAAATCTAAAATATTATTTTCCCGTGTTGGTTCCTTAATGTGTTGCGTAAGAAAGCAATCGTCAATTAATTCTAGAAAATCTTCTGCTTCACTATTCCCTGTTTTGTTCAACCAGTTTATTCCGCTAAAATTAAAGTCACCCATGACATAAATACTGTTAGATCTAGATGCTCTAGATATTTCATCCCATAGATGCTTTGCTTCCATTCTGTCTAAATTTGGTGGCCTATATATTATTCCTATTATAATATTATTAGTCATTTGTCTAAGTATTTGTCTTTAGGATTTGTCTATGCTTGCCCTGCTATGCGAACTTCATAGTTTCTTTTTGCTTTCCTTATATCTTTTTTACATTTCTAACCAGTTGTACGAATTCCTGTTCTAAACTGACTTCCCATTCTTAATCTTTTTTTACCAAGCTCTCTTTTTACCAATAAGGTTCTTCAAATTCTTCGTTATCAACTTTGGGTCATTAGTATTCGATCTACTCAATTTGTATGGTATACTACGTTCCTGTGCTCTGTTTAGAATATTCTTAAATAAGTTATATATTGAATCCACATCGAAATCCCCTTTTACATCACCTATCGCTGGGTTCATGTCTCGCTCCAAAACCGGCCAACCCCCCATGCCCAAGACTTTCCAATCTATTTGACCCAAAAAATTTCATAGGCTACTAAAATAAGTTTTTTGAAAATCTGGCCCTTTAACAGAATTTTCTCCTACAGGTCTATTCCATTCTATGCTAAATGCCATCAGTGAGAGGTTGTGTTAACCGGAGCTCCTGAGTGTTGTTATATTATCATAGCAATATGGAAGTTGTAGTTATGGACCTGGTGACTCTAGTGGGAGCCCTGAGGACAGAGTTGGACTCTCTGCGGGAGGAGGTGCGTCAGCTGAAAGAACAACGAGAAGTAACGAAGGAGGAGACCAGTAGTAAAGGGACCTCGTCTTGGAGAGTTGTGAAAGACAGGGGCCTTAAGAAGACTTTGATAAAGCCGCCTTCAAACGCCATAGCAACTTCTAATTCATTTGACGTTTTGGAGGACGAGTGCTGTGGTGAGACTGCGGATCGCGCAAAAGGGAAAGCAACGAAGAGAAAGGAAGCGCAGGCCCCTCAGAAAGTAAAGGAAGTACCTAAGCAAACATTAATTGTGGGAGATTCCCAGATAAGGTATTTGGATAGAGCGTTTTGTGCTAGAGATAGGGGGAACAGGTTAAGGGTTTGCTATCCCGGAGCTGGCATTGGTGATATTATAAACAACATGAATGATATTATGGCTGGTAATGGGAACAATCCCATTATTTGCATTAGCGTGGGAGGAAATGATGTTGGTCGAGTTAGGAGTGAGGAACTGATTCAGAGGTATAAAACAGCCATAGAATTAGTTAGGAGCAAGGGAGGAATCCCGATCATATGTGGCATTCTTCCAAGAAAGGGAGTGGGAAAAGAATGGATATCGAGGGCACTTGGTGTCAATTGCCGGCTGGAAAGATATTGCAAATCAAATGCAATATCTTCCATAGACAACTGGGAACACTTCTATGGAAGAAATGAAATGTATGCTCGTGATGGGGTGCATCTATCGAGAGGTGGGGTTGTTGCTGTTGCGAACTCGTTGGAAGAAGTGGTTAGAGGTGTTTGTTTGGGTTTAAACTGTTAGTATAGATGTATGGGAATTGATTTGGAGGAAGGAGGTAATAAAAGTATGTGTTTGTGGGAGAAAGGAATTGGCAAAATGATCAGGGAAAGAGGTCCGCAAAATAACAATTCACTTAGGGTATATTACACTAACAGTAGAAGTCTAAGAAATAAAATTAACGAATTAAATGAACATAAGAACATAAGAACAAAGGTAACTGCAGAAGGCCTATTGGCCCATACGAGGCAGCTCCTATTCTATAACCACCCAATCCCACTCATATACTTGTCCAACCCGTGCTTGAAACAATCGAGGGACCCCACCTCCACAATGTTACGCGGCAATTGGTTCCACAAATCAACAACCCTGTTACTGAACCAGTATTTACCCAAGTCTTTCCTAAATCTAAACTTATCCAATTTATATCCATTGTTTCGTGTTCTGTCCTGTGTTGATACTTTTAATACCCTATTAATATCCCCCCGGTTATGTCCATTCATCCACTTGTAAACATCTATCATGTCACCCCTAACTCTTCGCCTTTCCAGTGAATGCAACTTAAGCTTTGTTAATCTTTCTTCATATGAAAGATTTCTAATTTGGGGAATTAACTTAGTCATCCTACGCTGGACACGTTCAAGTGAATTTATATCCATTCTATAATATGGCGACCAAAACTGAACTGCATAATCTAAATGGGGCCTAACTAGAGCAAGATATAGCTTGAGAACCACACCAGGTGTCTTGTTACTAACGCTGCGATTAATAAATCCAAGTGTCCGATTTGCCTTATTACGAACATTTATGCATTGATCCTTTTGTTTTAAATTCTTACTAATCATAACTCCCAGATCCCTTTCGCAATCCGACTTCGCAATCACAACACCATCTAGCTCGTATCTTGTAACTCTATCATCATTACCTAACCTCAGAACTTTACATTTATCAGCATTAAACTGCATCTGCCAATCCTTTGACCATTTCAAAACCCTATCTAGATCAACTTGAAGTGATAGTGAGTCCTCCTCCGAATTAATTTCCCTACCGATTTTCGTATCATCGGCAAATTTGCAAATGTTGCTACTCAAACCTGAATCTAAATCATTTATATATATTATAAACAACAGAGGTCCCAGGACAGAGCCTTGAGGCACTCCACTTACAACATTTTCCCACTCTGACTTGATTCCATTTATACTAACTCTCTGTTTCCTTTGGTATAGCCATGCCCTAATCCAGCTTAATATAGCACCCCCAATACCATGAGACTCTATATTTTTAATCAGTCTTTCATGTGGCACTGTATCAAAAGCTTTGCTCAAGTCAAGGTATACAACATCGCAATCCTTACCACTATCAACTGCCTCAACAATGCTAGAATAAAAAGATAACAAATTTGTTAAACATGAACGGCCATTTATAAAACCATGTTGCGACTCAATTATTAATTTATGTTTTTCAAGATGAAGACGAATTTTATTTGCTATTATAGATTCGAGTAACTTTCCCACAATAGACGTTAGGCTAATTGGTCGATAGTTAGACGCAAGTGATCTATCTCCTTTCTTAAAACTGGTATCACATTAGCAACTTTCCAAAACTCTGGCACTCTGCCTGACTCTATTGATTTATTAAATATGGTTGACAGTGGGTCACAAAGCTCCTCTTTGCATTCTTTAAGCACCCTAGCAAACACTTCATCCGGCCCTGGGGATTTGTTTGGTTTGAGTTTTACTATTTGTTTAAGAACATCCTCCCTGGTAACTGCTAAACTCGTCAACCTGTCCTCGTCCCCACCCACATAGACTTGTTCGGCTGAAGGTATATTGTTAAGTTCATCTTTAGTAAATACAGATACAAAATATTTATTAAAAATACTACTCATCTCTTCATCACTATCTGTTATTTGACCTGTCTCAGTTTTTAATGGACCTATCCTTTCCCTAGTCTTAGTACGATATAACTGTAAAAAATGCTCTTGTCTGCACAGAAAAAATAGATATTATTGCACTTACCGAAACGTGGATGAATGTAGAAAATAGAGAACTATTAGCTGAATATCAAATATATGGATTTAAACTATTTCACACAGATAGATATATTAGACGAGGAGGTGGAGTAGCCATATATGTTAGGGACAATTTGAAATGTAGTCTCAAAGAGGGAATCAAAACAGAGCCACACACAGAAACTATTTGGATAGAATTAAACGAAAAAGCTAATAATATTATAATAGGAGTAATATATAGGCCACCAAATTTAGACAGAATGGAAGCAAAGCACCTATGGGATGAAATATCTAGAGCATCTAGATCTAACAGTATTTACGTCATGGGTGACTTTAATTTTAGCGGAATAAACTGGTTGAACAAAACAGGGAATAGGTAAGCAGAAGATTTTCTAGAATTAATTGACGATTGCTTTCTTACGCACACATTAAGGAACCAACACGGGAAAATAATATTTTAGATTTAGTGTTAACTAACAGGGAAACGCAAATTAATGACATCGAAATAGGGAGTGAGCTAGGAAACAGTGATCACAAAGAAATCAGATTTAGCATAGAATGGAATAGACCAGTAGGAGAAAATTCTGTAAAGTGCCAGATTTTCGAAAAGCTGATTTTAATAGCCTAAGAAATTTTTTGGGTCAAATTGATTGGAAAGTCTGGGTATGGGGTGTGGGCCGGTCTTGGAGCGAGACATGAACCCAGCGATAGGTGACTTAAATGGGGATTTCGATGTGGATTCAATATATAACTTATTTAAGAATATTCTAAACAAAGCACAGGAAAGTAGTATACCATACAAATTGAATAGATCGAATACTAATGACCCAAAGTGGATAACAAAGAATTTGAAGAACCTTATAGGTAAAAAGAGAGCTTGGTACAAAAGGATTAAAAATGGGGAGGTCACTTTAGAACAGAAATTCGTACAACTGGTTAGAAATGTTAAAAAAGAGATAAGGAAAGCAAAAAGAAACTATGAAGTTCGCATAGCAGGGTAAGCAAAGACAAATCCTAAAGGGTTTTTTAAGAACATAAGAACAAAGGCAACTGCAGAAGGCCTGTTGGCCCATACGAGGCAGCTCCTATTCTATAACCACCCAATCCCACTCATATACTTGTCCAACCCGTGCTTGAAACAATCGAGGGACCCCACCTCCACAATGTTACGCGGCAATTGGTTCCACAAATCAACAACCCTGTTACTGAACCAGTATTTACCCAAGTCTTTCCTAAATCTAAACTTATCCAATTTATACCCATTGTTTCGTGTTCTGTCCTGTGTTGATACTTTTAATACCCTATTAATATCCCCCCGGTTATGTCCATTCATCCACTTGTAAACCTCTATCATGTCACCCCTAACTCTTCGCCTTTCCAGTGAATGCAACTTAAGCTTTGTTAATCTTTCTTCATATGAAAGATTTCTAATTTGGGGAATTAACTTAGTCATCCTACGCTGGACACGTTCAAGTGAATTTATATCCATTCTATAATATGGCGACCAAAACTGAACTGCATAATCTAAATGGGGCCTAACTAGAGCAAGATATAGCTTGAGAACCACACCAGGTGTCTTGTTACTAACGCTGCGATTAATAAATCCAAGTGTCCGATTTGCCTTATTACGAACATTTATGCATTGATCCTTTTGTTTTAAATTCTTACTAATCATAACTCCCAGATCCCTTTCGCAATCCGACTTCGCAATCACAACACCATCTAGCTCGTATCTTGTAACTCTATCATCATTACCTAACCTCAGAACTTTACATTTATCAGCATTAAACTGCATCTGCCAATCCTTTGACCATTTCAAAACCCTATCTAGATCAACTTGAAGTGATAGTGAGTCCTCCTCCGAATTAATTTCCCTACCGATTTCCGTATCATCGGCAAATTTGCAAATGTTGCTACTCAAACCTGAATCTAAATCATTTATATATATTATAAACAACAGAGGTCCCAGGACAGAGCCTTGAGGCACTCCACTTACAACATTTTCCCACTCTGACTTGATTCCATTTATACTAACTCTCTGTTTCCTTTGGTATAGCCATGCCCTAATCCAGCTTAATATAGCACCCCCAATACCATGAGACTCTATCTTTTTAATCAGTCTTTCATGTGGCACTGTATCAAAAGCTTAGCTAAAGTCAAGGTATACAACATCGCAATCCTTACCACTATCAACTGCCTCAACAATGCTAGAAAGTTATATTCATTTTCAGTTATATCGTACTAAGACTAGGGAAAGGATAGGTCCATTAAAAACTGAGACAGGTCAAATAACGGATAGTGATGAAGAGATGAGTAGTATTTTTAATAAATATTTTGTATCTGTATTTACTAAAGAGGAACTTAACAATATGCCTTCAGCCGAACAAGTCTATGTGGGTGGGGACGAGGACAGGTTGACGAGTTTAGCAGTTACCAGGGAGGATGTTCTTAAACAAATAGTAAAACTCAAACCAAACAAATCCCCAGGGCCGGATGAAGTGTTTGCCAGGGTGCTTAAAGAATGCAAAGAGGAGCTTTGTGACCCACTGTCAACCATATTTAATAAATCAATAGAGTCAGGCAGAGTGCCAGAGTTTTGGAAAGTTGCTAATGTGATACCAGTTTTTAAGAAAGGAGATAGATCACTTGCGTCTAACTATCGACCAATTAGCCTAACGTCTATTGTGGGAAAGTTACTCGAATCTATAATAGCAAATAAAATTCGTCTTCATCTTGAAAAACATAAATTAATAATTGAGTCGCAACATGGTTTTATAAATGGCCGTTCATGTTTAACAAATTTGTTATCTTTTTATTGTTGGACTCCCGCAGAGTTGGACTCTCTGCGGGAGGAGGTGCGTCAGCTTAAAAAACAACGAGAAGTAACGAAGGAGGAGACCAGCAGTAAAGGGACCTCGTCTTGGAGAGTTGCGAAAGACAGGGGCCTTAAGAAGACTTTGATAAAGCCGCCTTCAAACGCCATAGCAACTTCTAATTCATTTGACGTTTTGGAGGACGAGTGCTGTGGAGAGACTGTGGATCGCGCAAAAGGGAAAGCAACGAAGAGAAAGGAAGCGCAGGCCCCTCAGAAAGTAAAGGAAGTACCTAAGCAAACATTAGTTGTGGGAGATTCCCAGATAAGGTATTTGGATAGAACGTTTTGTGCTAGAGATAGGGGGAACAGGTTAAGGGTTTGCTATCCCGGAGCTGGCATTGGTGATATTATAAACAACATGAATGATATTATGGCTGGTAATGGGAACAATCCCATTATTTGCATTAGCGTGGGAGGAAATGATGTTGGTCGAGTCAGGAGTGAGGAACTGATTCAGAGGTATAAAACAGCCATAGAGTTAGTTAGGAGCAAGGGAGGAATCCCGATCATATGTGGCATTCTTCCAAGAAAGGGAGTGGGAAATGAATGGATATCGAGGGCACTTGGTGTCAATTGCCGGCTGGAAAGATATTGCAAATCAAATGCAATATCTTTCATAGACAACTGGGAACACTTCTATGGAAGAAATGAAATGTATGCTCGTGATGGGGTGCATCTATCGAGAGCTGGGGTTGTTGCTGTTGCGAACTCGCTAGAAGAAGTGGTTAGAGGTGTTTGTTTGGGTTTAAACTGTTAGTAGATAGAGGTATGGGAATTGATTTGGAGGAAGGAGGTAATAAAAGTATGTGTTTGTGGGAGAAAGGAATTGGCAAAACGATCAGGGAAAGAGAAGGTCCGCAAAATAACAATTCACTTAGGGTATATTACACTAACAGTAGAAGTCTAAGAAATAAAATTAACGAATTAAATGCTCTTGTCTGCACAGAAAAAATAGATATTATTGCACCTACCGAAACGTGGATGAATGTAGAAAATAGAGAACTATTAGCTGAATATCAAATATATGGATTTAAACTATTTCACACAGATAGATATATTAGACGAGGAGGTGGAGTAGCCATATATGTTAGGGATAATTTGAAATGTAGTCTCAAAGAGGGAATCAAAACAGAGCCACACACAGAAACTATTTGGATTGAATTAAACGAAAAAGCTAATAATATTATAATAGGAGTAATTTCCATATAATAGGAGGATATCCAAGAGCAACAGACGAGAAGGGAGGCTAGCAACTGAT
Organism: Procambarus clarkii; assembly: GCF_040958095.1. NCBI lineage: Eukaryota > Metazoa > Arthropoda > Malacostraca > Decapoda > Cambaridae > Procambarus > Procambarus clarkii. The sequence goes on from NW_027189724.1 coordinate 11,738, forward strand.
GATCACCTCACACCTGACAGCAGCACCAAACTGCAAAAGCCGAGAGCAGATTGGGTCGGTTTAATTAGCAATATGGAAGTTGTAGTGAAGGACCTGGTGACTCTAGTGGGAGCCCTGAGGACAGAGTTGGACTCTCTGCGGGAGGAGGTGCGTCAGCTTAAAAAACAACGAGAAGTAACGAAGGAGGAGACCAGCAGTAAAGGGACCTCGTCTTGGAGAGTTGCGAAAGACAGGGGCCTTAAGAAGACTTTGATAAAACCGCCTTCAAACGCCATAGCAACTTCAAATTCATTTGACGTTTTGGAGGACGAGTGCTGTGGAGAGACTGTGGATCGCGCAAAAGGGAAAGCAACGAAGAGAAAGGAAGCGCAGGCCCCTCAGAAAGTAAAGGAAGTACCTAAGCAAACATTAGTTGTGGGAGATTCCCAGATAAGGTATTTGGATAGAACGTTTTGTGCTAGAGATAGGGGGAACAGGTTAAGGGTTTGCTATCCCGGAGCTGGCATTGGTGATATTATAAACAACATGAATGATATTATGGCTGGTAATGGGAACAATCCCATTATTTGCATTAGCGTGGGAGGAAATGATGTTGGTCGAGTCAGGAGTGAGGAACTGATTCAGAGGTATAAAACAGCCATAGAGTTAGTTAGGAGCAAGGGAGGAATCCCGATCATATGTGGCATTCTTCCAAGAAAGGGAGTGGGAAATGAATGGATATCGAGGGCGCTTGGTGTCAATTGCCGGCTGGAAAGATATTGCAAATCAAATGCAATATCTTTCATAGACAACTGGGAACACTTCTATGGAAGAAATGAAATGTATGCTCGTGATGGGGTGCATCTATCGAGAGCTGGGGTTGTTGCTGTTGCGAACTCGCTAGAAGAAGTGGTTAGAGGTGTTTGTTTGGGTTTAAACTGTTAGTAGATAGAGGTATGGGAATTGATTTGGAGGAAGGAGGTAATAAAAGTATGTGTTTGTGGGAGAAAGGAATTGGCAAAACGATCAGGGAAAGAGAAGGTCCGCAAAATGACAATTCACTTAGGGTATATTACACTAACAGTAGAAGTCTAAGAAATAAAATTAACGAATTAAATGCTCTTGTCTGCACAGAAAAAATAGATATTATTGCACTTACCGAAACGTGGATGAATGTAGAAAATAGAGAACTATTAGCTGAATATCAAATATATGGATTTAAACTATTTCACACAGATAGATATATTAGACGAGGAGGGGGAGTAGCCATATATGTTAGGGACAATTTGAAATGTAGTCTCAAAGAGGGAATCAAAACAGAGCCACACACAGAAACTATTTGGATTGAATTAAACGAAAAAGCTAATAATATTATAATAGGAGTAATATATAGGCCACCAAATTTAGACAGAATGGAAGCAAAGCATCTATGGGATGAAATATCTAGAGCATCTAGATCTAACAGTATTTATGTCATGGGTGACTTTAATTTTAGCGGAATAAACTGGTTGAACAAAACAGGGAATAGTGAAGCAGAAGATTTTCTAGAATTAATTGACGATTGCTTTCTTACGCAACACATTAAGGAACCAACACGGGAAAATAATATTTTAGATTTAGTGTTAACTAACAGGGAAACGCAAATTAATGACATCGAAATAGGGAGTGAGCTAGGGAGCAGTGATCACAAAGAAATCAGATTTAGCATAGAATGGAATAGACCAGTAGGAGAAAATTCTGTTAAAGTGCCAGATTTTCGAAAAGCTGATTTTAATAGCCTAAGAAATTTTTTGGGTCAAATTGATTGGAAAGGCTTGGGTATGGGGTGTGGGCCGGTCTTGGAGCGAGACATGAACCCAGCAATAGGTGACTTAAATGGGGATTTCGATGTGGATTCAATATATAACTTATTTAAGAATATTCTAAACAAAGCACAGGAACGTAGTATACCATACAAATTGAATAGATCGTATACTAATGACCCAAAGTGGATAACAAAGAATTTGAAGAACCTTATAGGTAAAAAGAGAGCTTGGTACAAAAGGATTAAAAATGGGGAGGTCACTTTAGAACAGGAATTCGTACAACTGGTTAGAAATGTTAAAAAAGAGATAAGGAAAGCAAAAAGAAACTATGAAGTTCGCATAGCAGGGCAAGCAAAGACAAATCCTAAAGGGTTTTTTCAGTTATATCGTACTAAGACTAGGGAAAGGATAGGTCCATTAAAAACTGAGACAGGTCAAATAATAGTGATGAAGAGATGAGTAGTATTTTTAATAAATATTTTGTATCTGTATTTACTAAAGAGGAACTTAACAATATGCCTTCAGCCGAACAAGTCTATGTGGGTGGGGACGAGGACAGGTTGACGAGTTTAGCAGTTACCAGGGAGGATGTTCTTAAACAAATAGTAAAACTCAAACCAAACAAATCCCCAGGGCCGGATGAAGTGTTTGCTAGGGTGCTTAAAGAATGCAAAGAGGAGCTTTGTGACCCACTGTCAACCATATTTAATAAATCACTAGAGTCAGGCAGAGTGCCAGAGTTTTGGAAAGTTGCTAATGTGATACCAGTTTTTAAGAAAGGAGATAGATCACTTGCGTCTAACTATCGACCAATTAGCCTAACGTCTATTGTGGGAAAGTTACTCGAATCTATAATAGCAAATAAAATTCGTCTTCATCTTGAAAAACATAAATTAATAATTGAGTCGCAACATGGTTTTATAAATGGCCGTTCATGTTTAACAAATTTGTTATCTTTTTATTCTAGCATTGTTGAGGCAGTTGATAGTGGTAAGGATTGCGATGTTGTATACCTTGACTTTAGCAAAGCTTTTGATACAGTGCCACATGAAAGACTGATTAAAAAAATACAGTCTCATGGTATTGGGGGTGCTATATTAAGCTGGATTAGGGCATGGCTATACCAAAGGAAACAGAGAGTTAGTATAAATGGAATCAAGTCAGAGTGGGAAAATGTTGTAAGTGGAGTGCCTCAAGGCTCTGTCCTGGGACCTCTGTTGTTTATAATATATATAAATGATTTAGATTCAGGTTTGAGTAGCAACATTTGCAAATTTGCCGATGATACGAAAATCGGTAGGGAAATTAATTCGGAGGAGGACTCACTATCACTTCAAGTTGATCTAGATAGGGTTTTGAAATGGTCAAAGGATTGGCAGATGCAGTTTAATGCTGATAAATGTAAAGTTCTGAGGTTAGGTAATGATGATAGAGTTACAAGATACGAGCTAGATGGTGTTGTGATTGCGAAGTCGGATTGCGAAAGGGATCTGGGAGTTATGATTAGTAAGAATTTAAAACAAAAGGATCAATGCATAAATGTTCGTAATAAGGCAAATCGGACACTTGGATTTATTAATCGCAGCGTTAGTAACAAGACACCTGGTGTGGTTCTCAAGCTATATCTTGCTCTAGTTAGGCCCCATTTAGATTATGCAGTTCAGTTTTGGTCGCCATATTATAGAATGGATATAAATTCACTTGAACGTGTCCAGCGTAGGATGACTAAGTTAATTCCCCAAATTAGAAATCTTTCATATGAAGAAAGATTAACAAAGCTTAAGTTGCATTCACTGGAAAGGCGAAGAGTTAGGGGTGACATGATAGAGGTTTACAAGTGGATGAATGGACATAACCGGGGGGATATTAATAGGGTATTAAAAGTATCAACACAGGACAGAACACGAAACAATGAATATAAATTGGATAAGTTTAGATTTAGGAAAGACTTGGGTAAATACTGGTTCAGTAACAGGGTTGTTGATTTGTGGAACCAATTGCCGCGTAACATTGTGGAGGTGGGGTCCCTCGATTGTTTCAAGCACGGGTTGGACAAGTATATGAGTGGGATTGGGTGGTTATAGAATAGGAGCTGCCTCGTATGGGCCAATAGGCCTTCTGCAGTTACCTTTGTTCTTATGTTCTTATGTTCTTATATAGGCCACCAAATTTAGACAGAATGGAAGCAAAGCATCTATGGGATGAAATATCTAGAGCATCTAGATCTAACAGTATTTATGTCATGGGTGACTTTAATTTTAGCGGAATAAACTGGTTGAACAAAACAGGGAATAGTGAAGCAGAAGATTTTCTAGAATTAATTGACGATTGCTTTCTTACGCAACACATTAAGGAACCAACACGGGAAAATAATATTTTAGATTTAGTGTTAACTAACAGGGAAACGCAAATTAATGACATCGAAATAGGGAGTGAGCTAGGGAGCAGTGATCACAAAGAAATCAGATTTAGCATAGAATGGAATAGACCAGTAGGAGAAAATTCTGTTAAAGTGCCAGATTTTCGAAAAGCTGATTTTAATAGCCTAAGAAATTTTTTGGGTCAAATTGATTGGAAAGGCTTGGGTATGGGGTGTGGGCCGGTCTTGGAGCGAGACATGAACCCAGCGATAGGTGACTTAAATGGGGATTTCGATGTGGATTCAATATATAACTTATTTAAGAATATTCTAAACAAAGCACAGGAACGTAGTATACCATACAAATTGAATAGATCGTATACTAATGACCCAAAGTGGATAACAAAGAATTTGAAGAACCTTATAGGTAAAAAGAGAGCTTGGTACAAAAGGATTAAAAATGGGGAGGTCACTTTAGAACAGGAATTCGTACAACTGGTTAGAAATGTTAAAAAAGAGATAAGGAAAGCAAAAAGAAACTATGAAGTTCGCATAGCAGGGCAAGCAAAGACAAATCCTAAAGGGTTTTTTCAGTTATATCGTACTAAGACTAGGGAAAGGATAGGTCCATTAAAAACTGAGACAGGTCAAATAACAGATAGTGATGAAGAGATGAGTAGTATTTTTAATAAATATTTTGTATCTGTATTTACTAAAGAGGAACTTAACAATATGCCTTCAGCCGAACAAGTCTATGTGGGTGGGGACGAGGACAGGTTGACGAGTTTAGCAGTTACCAGGGAGGATGTTCTTAAACAAATAGTAAAACTCAAACCAAACAAATCCCCAGGGCCGGATGAAGTGTTTGCTAGGGTGCTTAAAGAATGCAAAGAGGAGCTTTGTGACCCACTGTCAACCATATTTAATAAATCAATAGAGTCAGGCAGAGTGCCAGAGTTTTGGAAAGTTGCTAATGTGATACCAGTTTTTAAGAAAGGAGATAGATCACTTGCGTCCAACTATCGACCAATTAGCCTAACGTCTATTGTGGGAAAGTTACTCGAATCTATAATAGCAAATAAAATTCGTCTTCATCTTGAAAAACATAAATTAATAATTGAGTCGCAACATGGTTTTATAAATGGCCGTTCATGTTTAACAAATTTGTTATCTTTTTATTCTAGCATTGTTGAGGCAGTTGATAGTGGTAAGGATTGCGATGTTGTATACCTTGACTTTAGCAAAGCTTTTGATACAGTGCCACATGAAAGACTGATTAAAAAAATAGAGTCTCATGGTATTGGGGGTGCTATATTAAGCTGGATTAGGGCATGGCTATACCAAAGGAAACAGAGAGTTAGTATAAATGGAATCAAGTCAGAGTGGGAAAATGTTGTAAGTGGAGTGCCTCAAGGCTCTGTCCTGGGACCTCTGTTGTTTATAATATATATAAATGATTTAGATTCAGGTTTGAGTAGCAACATTTGCAAATTTGCCGATGATACGAAAATCGGTAGGGAAATTAATTCGGAGGAGGACTCACTATCACTTCAAGTTGATCTAGATAGGGTTTTGAAATGGTCAAAGGATTGGCAGATGCAGTTTAATGCTGATAAATGTAAAGTTCTGAGGTTAGGTAATGATGATAGAGTTACAAGATACGAGCTAGATGGTGTTGTGATTGCGAAGTCGGATTGCGAAAGGGATCTGGGAGTTATGATTAGTAAGAATTTAAAACAAAAGGATCAATGCACAAATGTTCGTAATAAGGCAAATCGGACACTTGGATTTATTAATCGCAGCGTTAGTAACAAGACACCTGGTGTGGTTCTCAAGCTATATCTTGCTCTAGTTAGGCCCCATTTAGATTATGCAGTTCAGTTTTGGTCGCCATATTATAGAATGGATATAAATTCACTTGAACGTGTCCAGCGTAGGATGACTAAGTTAATTCCCCAAATTAGAAATCTTTCATATGAAGAAAGATTAACAAAGCTTAAGTTGCATTCACTGGAAAGGCGAAGAGTTAGGGGTGACATGATAGAGGTTTACAAGTGGATGAATGGACATAACCGGGGGGATATTAATAGGGTATTAAAAGTATCAACACAGGACAGAACACGAAACAATGGGTATAAATTGGATAAGTTTAGATTTAGGAAAGACTTGGGTAAATACTGGTTCAGTAACAGGGTTGTTGATTTGTGGAACCAATTGCCGCGTAACATTGTGGAGGTGGGGTCCCTCGATTGTTTCAAGCACGGGTTGGACAAGTATATGAGTGGGATTGGGTGGTTATAGAATAGGAGCTGCCTCGTATGGGCCAATAGGCCTTCTGCAGTTACCTTTGTTCTTATGTTCTTATGTTCTTATGTTAACTTGCGGCCGAATACCCTACCTCTAATAACATCAAGAAGAACCCCAGGGTGCGACCCAATAGGGCCGTAACGCACTAAAATTAAAGTCACCCATGACATAAATACTGTTAGATCCAGATGCTCTAGATATATTCATCTCATAGATGCTCTGCTTCCTCTCTGTCTAAATTTGGTGGCCTATATAACTCCTATTATACTAATTTTTGCTTTTTCGTTTAATTCTATCCAAATAGTTTCTGTGTGTGGCTCAGTTTTGATTCCTTTTTTGAGACTACATTTCAAATTGTCCCTAACATATATGGCTACTCCCCCTCCTCGTCTAATATATCTATCTGTGTGAAATAGTTTAAATCCATTTATTTGATATTCAGCCTAATAGTTCTCTATTTTTCTACATTCATCTACGTTTCGGTGAGTGCAATAATATCTATTTTTTTCTGTGCAGACAAGACCATTTAAATAGTTTATTTTATATCTTAGACTTCTACTGTTATTTATTTATTTATTTATTATTTAATTTATTTATTTATTTATATACAAGAATGTACATTGGGTTTGAGAGAATACATTGCATAGTATTTACAATATGTAAAGCCACTAGTACGCGCAGCGTTTCGGGCAGGTCCTTAATTTAACAGATAATTTTAAGTATGGTAAATTTAGCAGAATTAATAAAATGATAACAGATACATTGTAAGAAAAAATTAAATGAGAGAGATTAGTAAGTATAGTAAAGCACATTGTTATATTAAAGCTCTGTTGATTACATTGACAACTTGATTGGTAATTTAAACAAGATTAATAGACACCATACAACAAGATTGATAGCACATATAAGAAGATAGCAATGATCACAATGGTAAAGATGTTCAGATTGGGTACATAAGGATTGGGAGATTGAGTAGCAATAGGTACAGTGTAATTTTAAAGCAGAAGGTAAAAACTATGAAGATGAAATCAGGTACTTTTTAGTTTTATTTTTGAATGACGCAAAAGTTGGACAGCTTTTCAATTCATTAGGGAGTGAGTTCCATAGATTGGGTCCCATTATTTGCATAGAGTGTTTACACGGATTAAGTTTGACTCTGGGGATATCAAAAAGATAGAATTTGTTATTATTATGATAGCAGATTTTTGCTGGGTGATGATGGACTTGAGGTGGTTTGCAGTGGTTGAACCCCATGCACAGATACCATAATTAAGATAGGGATAGATTAGTGCATAATATAGAGAGATGAGAGCAGAGTTAGGTACATAATATCTGATTTTGGAGAGTATCCCAACTCTTTTAGAGACTTTCTTAGTTATGTGTTTTGTATGTGGGTGCTGAAGTTGATACTCTTGTCTAGGAATAGGCCAAGAAACATTCCACCATTTTAATTGCTAATGTTTTACATTATCTATCTGAAGCTGAATTGCATTTTGTAGATTTGCTTCCAAATAAGATGTAGTAGGTCTTCTTTTTCTATGTTAAGTAGTAGTTTGTTGGTTGACATCCATAAGTGGACTTTTTTATAGTTCATTGTTAACAACATTATTTAGTGTATGTGGGTGGGGTTAGAGTAGTTGAGGGTAGTATCATCAGCAAACAAAATTGGTTTCAGAATGTTCGAGACATTAGGCAGATCATTGATGTATATAAGAAATAGGAGATGGTCCCAAGATGGCTGCCCTGTGGCACTCCAACGGTTATTGGTAGAGTGGGAGAGGTTATATTATTGATGGTTACACATTGGTGTCTATTTCTAAGATAGGATTGGATATAGTCCAGTGCATGGGCCCTGGGAATTCCATAATGGATGGAGTTTACGTAATAGGTAATTGTGATTAACAGTATCAAAGGCTTTTCTCAGGTCAATGAAGAGTCCAATCGGAAACTCATTTTGTCAAGGTTTGAGTAAATTATATCAAGGAGACTAATAATTGCATCGTTGGTACTCTTTTGAGAGCGGAAGCCAAACTGACAGGGGCTAAGAATGTCGAATTTTACGAGATAGGAGTAGAGCTGCTTGGTGATAATTTTTTCAAATATTTTTGATAGTATGGGTAGGTTTGATATTGGTCTATAATTGTTTGTCTGCCGGATTACCTCCTTTATGAACTGGCGTTACTTGCTTTTTTAAGGATATCAGGGAAGGTATGACACTCAAGGGATTTGTTGAACAGCAGAGCTATAGGTGGCGCAAGGGCATGGGAGGCGTCTTGTATACAATGGATGGGATTTCACTGATGTTCCCAGCTTTGGTTTTTAGTGAGCGTATGATGGACACAAAATCAGTCGGGCTGACTGGTGTAAGAAGAAGAGAGTTTGGATAAGCTGCCTGAGAGATATGTGTTGATATGTGTCTGAGTCTGTGGGATTTTTACTGGCAAGGTTAGCACCAACCGATGAAAAGAAGCTATTAAATTCATTTGCCATTTCTAATTCAGTTGACGGTGTAAAGCCATTCTCTAGAGAGTGTTATCTGGTTGTGGGAGTGTTGTTTAGTTCCTAGGATATTAGAGATGGTATTCCATGTGCTTTTTATGTTGTCTTTTGCTTCTTTGAATCTAGTCTCATAATATGAAAGTTTAGCTTTTCTTATGATACTGGTAAGCACTGATGAGTACCTTTTAACTACATCCTTTGTAACTAGGCCACTCCTAAATTTCTTTTCATATTCATGTTTTTTGTTGATTGAGTTGATTATGCCACTTGTGAGCCACGGATTGTTTTTTTCTTTTTGTCAGTTACTTGTTTGGTAAGGAGGGGACAGTGAGTGTTGTAGAGGCTTAGAGTTTTGGAGAGAAAGAGGGTAGTTAATGAGTTTATATCCTGTGTATTATTGAATTCAGATTACCAGTTAATATTGTGAAGTGCATTAGAGAGAAATTGCCCTAAAGCTGATTCACTGTGTAGCCTGAATGAAAGTTTCTTGCTTTCTGGTGGTATTGTGTCCATGTTTGCTATGAGGAAGGTAAGATAGTGGTCAGTTGTTCTATCATAGATTACCCCCAGATGTAAGGGAAGCTGTTATATTAGTCCATAAGTGATCCAAGGTAGTGGCAGATGTTTGAGTGACTCGGGTGGGCTTGGTGATTGTGGGGATTAACATACAAGAGTGCATGCTGTTACGGAAATAGTCAACTTGAGGGTTGTTTTGAAGACCCAGGTCAATATTGAAATCACCTCCCAGAATGATGTGATTTTTGTGTGAGATTGTTTATTTATGATAAGATTCCTTACGTTGTCTGAGAATGAAGCTATGTTGGTATTAGGAAATATATAGATGGTACCGATAGTCAGGGAGGATTTAAGGGATTTACTGTAGAACTTGGCAAAGGTATATTAACAATAGTCGTGCTCTGTTACTAATGACACTATTGCAGATGACGGTATCTTTGTAATATATTGCTGTGCCACCTCCTTTTTTATTAGGCCTGCAGTTATGAATGGCTTTATAACCAGCTAAGTTGTAGAGTTGGGTATAGTCTTTACTTAGCCAAGTTTCTGTTAATTTAAAATGATGAATGATAAATTAGTACCCAGTGCTGTGAGTAGTGCATTTATATCATCAAAATGTTTACCAAGTGACCTAACATTTTGGTTGTAACTGATAAGGAGGTGCTATTTAGGAGTTAGTTTATAGCAAGATTGCTGTTGTAATACCTGCAATAATGATGATCAATGTACTGATTTTGTGTGAGTATCATTTGTGTGAGTCAGTATCAGTGTGAGTATTGAGTGATATCACAATATCAACTGTTAGTCGTAATATACCCTAAGTGAATTGTTATTTTGAGGCCCTTCTCTTTCCCTGATCATTTTGGCCAACTCCTTCTAACACAAACACATACTTTTATTACCTCCTTCCAAATCAATTCCCATACCTCTATCTACTAACAGTTTAAACCCAAACAAACACCTCTAAACACTGGTTCCAACGAGCGCAACAACAACAACCCCAGTCCTCGATAGATGCACCCCATCACGAGCATACATCTTAATTTCTTCCATAGAAGTGTTCCCAGTTGTCTATGAAAGATATTGCATTTGATTTGCAATATCTTTCCAGCCGGCAATTGACACCAAGAGCCCTCGACATCCACTCATTTTCCACTCCCCTTTCTTGGAAGAATGCCACATATGATCGGGATTCCTCCCTTGCTCCTAATTAATTCTATGGCTGTCTGAATCTCTGTATTAGTTCCTCACTCCTAACCGTCCAACATCATTACCCCCTGCACTAATACAAATAATGGGTTTGTTCCCATTTCCCGTCATAATATCATTCATGTTTCCAACAATATCTCCAATTCCAGCTTCGGAGAGCAAACCCTTAACCTGTTCGCCGTATCTCTGGCACAAAACGTTTTGTGTAAATACCTCACCTGGGAATCTTCCACAACCAAAGTTCGCTTCGTTTCTCCCGTTTCCTTTCGAGCACTTTGAGGGACCTGCGCTTCAATGCTCATCGTTGAACTACAGGTTCACCATAGCACTCGTCCTCTAATACGTCAAATGCATTAGAAGTCCTTAGGCTATTAGTTGTCGGTTTTGCCAAGGTCTTCTTATGACCCTGTCCTTTACATCATGCCAAGACGAGGTCTTTTTAATACTGGTCTCCTCCTTTGTTTCTGCCTGATGTTGTTTTAGCTGTTGTACCTCCTCACGGTAGCGAATCCAACTCTGTCCTCAGAGCTCCAACTAGATTCATCAGTTCCTTCACTAATCCTTCCATTATTGCTGTAATAATATTACTACAATCGGAGCTCCAGCTAACACACCTTCTCACTCTAACTCTAATTGTAACTATCATCATAACCTAGCCTCAAAACTTTACATTTATCAGCATTAAACTACATCTGCCAATTATTTGACCATTTCAAAACCCTATTTAGATCAACTTGAAGTGATAGTGAGCCTTCTTCCGTGTTAATTTCCCTGCCGATTTTTGCACCATCGGCAAATTTGCTAATGTTGCTACTTCAAACCTGAATCTAAATCATTCATATATATTATAAACAACAGAGGTCCCAGGACAGAGCCTTGAGGCACTTCACTTACAATATTTTCCTCACTCTGACTTAACTCCATTTATACTAACTCTCTGTTTTCCTTTGGTATAGCCATGCCCTAATCCAGATTAATATAGCACCCCCAATACCATGAGCCTCTATCTTTTTAATCGGTCTTTCATGTGGCACTGTATCAAAAGCTTTGCTAAAGTCAAGGTACACAACATCACAATCCTTACCACTATCAACTGCCTCAGCTATGCTGGAATAAAAAGATTAACAAATTTGTTAAACATGGACGGCCATTTGTAAAACATGTTGCGACTCAATTATTAATTTATGTTTTTCAAGATGAAGACGAATTTTATTTGCAATAATCGATTCAAGTAACTTTCCCACAAATAGCCGTTAGGCTAATTGGCCGATAGTTTGACGCAAGTGATCTATCCCCTTTCTTAAAAATTGGTATCACATTAGCAACCTTCCACGACTCTGGCACTCTGCCTGACTCTATTGATTTATTAAATATGGTTGACAGTGGGTCACAAAGCTCCGCTTTGCATTCTTTAAGCACCCTGGCAAACACTTCATCCGGCCCTGGGGATTTGTTGGTTTGAATTTAACTATTTGTTCAAATACATCCTCCCTGATAACTGCTAAACTAGTCAACCTGTCCTCGTCCCCACCCACATAGACTTGTTCGGCTGAAGGCACACTGCAAGTTCCTCTTTAGTATATATAGATATAAAAAAATTATATTAAAAATACTACTTATCACTTCATCATTATCTGTTATTTGACCTGTCTCAGTTTTTAATGGATCTATCATTTCCCTAATCTTTGTCCGGTATAACTGGAAAAACCCTTTAGGATTTGTCTTTGCTTGCCCTGCTATGCGAACGTCATAGTTTCATTTTGCTTTCCTTATCTCTTTTTTAGTATTTCTAACCAGTTGTACGAATTCCTGTTCTAAGCTGACTTGCCCATTCTTAATCCTTTTGTACCACGCTCTCTTTTTACCTATAAGGTTCTTCAGATCTTTTGTTATCCACTTATGATCATTAGTATTCGACCCTATTCAATTTATATGGTATACTACGTTCCTGGGCTTTGCTTAGAATATTTTTAAATAGGTTATATTTTGAATCCACATCGAAAACCCCTTTTACGTTACCTATCGCTGGGTTCACGTCCAGCCCCAATAGCGGCCCACACCCCATACCCAAGACTTCCAATCTATTTGACCCGAAAATTTTCTTAGGCTATTGAAATCAGCTTTTCGAAAATGAGGCACTCCTTCAGATCTATTCCATTCTATGCTAAATCTTATTTTTTTTATGATCACTGTTCCCTAGCTTACTCCCCTATTTCGATGGCGTTAATTTGTGTTTCCCTGTTAGTTAACACTAAATCTAAAATATTATTTTCCCCGTGTTGGTTCCTTAATGTGTTGCATAGAAACGCAATCGTCAATTAATTCTAGAAAATCTTCTGCTTCATTATTCCCTGTTTTTTTTCAACCAGTTTATTCCACTAAAATTAAAGTCACCCATGACAAAAAATATTGTTAGATCTAGATGCTCTAGATATTTCATCCCATAGATGCTTTGCTTCCCATTCTGTTTAAATTTGGTAGCCTATATATAACTCCTATTATAATATTATTTGCTTTTTTTCGTTTAATTCTATCCAAGTTGTTTCTGTGTGTGGCTCAGTTTTGATTTCCTCTTGAGACTACATTTCAAATTGTCCCTAACATATATGGCTACTTCCCTTCCTCGTACTAATATATCTATCTGTGTGAAAATAGTTCGTCTAATATATCTATCTGTGTGAAATAGTTCGTCTAATATATCTATCTGTGTGAAATAGTTCGTCTAATATATCCTATCTGTGTGAAATAGTTCGTCTAATATATCTATCTGTGTGAAATAGAAATTTAACGATACAGCTCAATTCCAATGCCATGTTACCGAAAATAAATAAACCAAAAATGAAAAAAAAATCGAAATCTATTAAAATTCAATTTATCATTGTAATCGGAAATATTTAAATGGAATTGTAAAATATTTAGGATAACGTGTCTAGCTATTACATGCAACAGATGGCGCTGTTTTTCAAAAAAGCATGTTTTTGCCTGTCACATGTGTTGTAATTGTATAGTAAGTATATATATTTATAAACATGCACGTAATTAAATGGAATGTTGTGTCAAAATTTCAAAGCAATCGGTGAAGAACTTTCGGTGATCACAGTGTGTTATGCTCTTACATCCAACAGATGGCGCTGTTTAAAAAAACAAGTTTTTTTCCCTGTCACAGATGAGGCCTGTATATATTAGGTATATAAAAACATACGCCTATTTGAATGCAACGTTGTGTCAAAATTTCAAAGCAATTGGTAGAGGTTTCGAAGATTTCCCTTCAAATGAAAAAGCATGTTTTTTTACCCTGTCACTGACGTAAGATCTATATAGTATGTATATAAAAACCCACTTGGATGCGAATGGAACGTTGTGTGAAAATTTCAAAGCAATCAGTGAAGAACTTTCGGAGATTAGCGATTTTGAACAAACGAACATTTCCATTTTTATTTATATAGATAAGTATAAGTATAGTTAGGTACACATATAACTATAGGTATAGTTATATTCACATATAACTATATGTATAGTTTTATAACCATATGACTATAGTTATAGTTATACTCATATGCTTATAGTTATGGTTATATACTCCTATGATTATAGTTATACTTATATACACATATAACTAAGTTATAGTTATACGTGTGTAGTTATAAACACAATAACTTATGTGTTGTTTTACACAATATAGCTCAAGTGGTGTATTATACACAGTAGCTCTAGTGATGTATTACACACAATATAGCTCAAGTGCAGTATTATACACAATAGATCTTATGTTGTATTACACGCAATAGCTCTTGTGTTGTATTAGAGACACCAGCTCTAGTGTTGTATTACAGTCACCAGCTCTAGTGTTGTATTACAGACACCAGCTCTAGTGTTGTATTACAGACACCAGCTCTAGTGTTGTATTACAGACACCAGCTCTAGTGTTGTATTACAGACACCAGCTCTAGTGTTGTATTACAGACACCAGCTCTAGTGTTGTATTACAGTCACCAGCTCTAGTGTTGTATTACAGTCACCAGCTCTAGTGTTGTATTACAGACACCAGCTCTAGTGTTGTATTACAGTCACCAGCTCTAGTGTTGTATTACAGTCACCAGCTCTAGTGTTGTATTACAGACACCAGCTCTAGTGTTGTATTACAGTCACCAGCTCTAGTGTTGTATTACAGACACCAGCTCTAGTGTTGTATTACAGACACCAGCTCTAGTGTTGTATTACAGTCACCAGCTCTAGTGTTGTATTACAGACACCAGCTCTAGTGTTGTATTACAGTCACCAGCTCTAGTGTTGTATTACAGACACCAGCTCTAGTGTTGTATTACAGACACCAGCTCTAGTGTTGTATTACACACAATAGCTCTAGTGTTGTATTACAGACACCAGCTCTAGTGTTGTATTACAGACACCAGCTCTAGTGTTGTATTACAGACACCAGCTCTAGTGTTGTATTACAGACACCAGCTCTAGTGTTGTATTACAG
Organism: Procambarus clarkii; assembly: GCF_040958095.1. NCBI lineage: Eukaryota > Metazoa > Arthropoda > Malacostraca > Decapoda > Cambaridae > Procambarus > Procambarus clarkii. The sequence goes on from NW_027189724.1 coordinate 26,895, forward strand.
ACACCAGCTCTAGTGTTGTATTACAGACACCAGCTCTAGTGTTGTATTACAGACACCAGCTCTAGTGTTGTATTACAGACACCAGCTCTAGTGTTGTATTACAGACACCAGCTCTAGTGTTGTATTACAGACACCAGCTCTAGTGTTGTATTACAGACACCAGCTCTAGTGTTGTATTACAGACACCAGCTCTAGTGTTGTATAACAGACACCAGCTCTAGTGTTGTATTACAGACACCAGCTCTAGTGTTGTATTACAGACACCAGCTCTAGTGTTGTATTACACACAATATCTCTAGTGTTGTATTACACACAATATCTCTAGTGTTGTATTACACACAATATCTCTAGTGTTGTATTACACACAATAGCTCTAGTGTTGTATTACAGACACCAGCTCTAGTGTTGTATTACACACAATATCTCTAGTGTTGTATTACACACAATAGCTCTAGTGTTGTATAACAGACACCAGCTCTAGTGTTGTATTACACACAATATCTCTAGTGTTGTATTACACACAATATCTCTAGTGTTGTATTACACACAATATCTCTAGTGTTGTATTACACACAATAGCTCTAGTGTTGTATTAAACACAATAGG
>NW_027189724.1:35000-103753 GCF_040958095.1 Procambarus clarkii
TTCCCACATTCAGTAAAAATGCCTAATGGCCTTTACCTGAGTGACTGCTTTACTGACTGATGCTAAATGCTATTTAAAGGCAGCCAGTAATTTGATTAGATAGAAGAAAGTTGAAGACTAGTATGCGATGAGGCTCGTTACTCAGAGTCCAAGCGAAATTAAAAGATCTATATCTCAGGCTATAGTCATTATTTGTTGTGAATATAGAGACCCGTGTGTAACCCCCCCCCCCTTCAACCGTGGAGGGGAAAGTTAAACAGACTTGTGTGCTAGGTGTAGGGAGGGAGGGGGTGGGGGACGTGCTAGGTATCGTGTGTGGTATGGAGTCATTTAGTTCAGTTTTGTGTCAAACTCCCAAGAGGTGAGCTACCCCCTGAAGGCTCACTCCCTGGCCAAATTATATATAAAGGGTTTACGCCTTTAACTACTTATTGACTGCTGAAAGACATACAAGACCACAGGCTGACACTTGCCCCCATATGAATACAGCGATATATATATAATGTGTTTACTATTTTATTTTTTTGCCTCGTTTATGGAGGACTTGGGAACCACCTAGATGTGTGTAATGGTGAAGCTCCCGGGATTAGATTTAAAAATTACATATATTTAATTCAGTAGTGGAAACACATACCTGCAAGTCTTCTAGTGCTGCTGCCTCCAGAAGTTGTCTTTCCTACATTCAGTAAAAATGTCTACTGACTTTTCCTGAGTGACTGCTTTTACTGGCATAGATTTGATTTGAATTGATAGAAGAAAATTGAAGACTGGTATACTTTGAGACTCGTTACTCAGAGTCAAAAGCGAAATTAAAAGTTCTATACCTCAGGCTATAGTCATTATCTGATACGAATATAGAGACATGCGGTGCTACTTAATAAGTGTTTAATAATAATAAAAGAATACAAATTATATATAAACGGGTTTACTTCTCTTAACTATTTATTTATTTATTATTTATTATTCTGTATGGCGAGAAATACGTGTAATCTGTTAACTTGTGGGTGTCAAGTGACTGCTAAGTGTGAGGGGAGGGAGCGGTCGGGAGCGGGTATGGTTGGCGGTATTGCCTCATTTAGCCACAGTTATGTGTCAAACTTTACAGAGGCGAGGTGCCTCCAAAGGCTCGCTACCCGCCCAGGGGCACGCGACATTGAAGACCTCATACCTATGTGTGGTGGTGGTGGTATGTGATATACCCTGCTATGTGGTTGGAGGGGGAGGGATTGGCAGGACTGACTATGGTAGATGTTGATGATGACATTCACAACAGTTATGCCTCAACCTTCGAAGAGGTGACCCCATGTGGTCATGTGGTGTCACTCCTAAGACCTATGTGGTGGGTATGAACCGCATATCCTTAGCGCTCTGGAAGCAGGGTAGGGGGAGGGGGATGCTGACACCTCTACCATGAACACCCTCGAGTCTGTCATGATAATAATCACCGCGGAGACCCACACCAGAGACAAAGAATTACTATAATAAAACAAAGACCCGCGCTATCAGTCATAGCTTCCGCCTGCTCTCCTCCCTTCCCCTCTCCTCCTTGCCGTGCCCTACCCCTAACCTCCCATCTTTAAAGCTCGGTCTCCTACCCAGTCAGGGGTAGGGAGGCCCCCCTCTCTAGGCCGCCTCAACATATCCCTCCTACATACTATTATTTAACTTTTTTTTTTATTATTATTAATATATGAGGTACATCTGCATTAGTGCAGCTGCCCTAGACTATATGAAGTGGAGTACAGTGTGTCAAAAAAAAGCTAACTAGGTGATGCTAAAAAATCCCCATCACACAGGATGGTTAGTCATACAGAGGCATGTGATAAGCAGTCTGCACTGACAGACTCCTGATGAATTTTGAGGATATCATCAACACACGATTTAATAAGGTAGCAGTGGTAATACAAGTCCCCATCTCGCATGATGGTTAGTCATACAGGGCCATGTGTTTAGTAGCCTGCACTGACAAATTTTGGGTACACTGTAAGGATATCTTCAAGAATACGAGAGTGAATAAAGTAATTGCAAAGCTCCAGGTACCTCATGACAACTGGTCTGAAAGGTCTAATAACTGGGCATTCAGTGATGTAGTGTGGGAAATCGTGTCGTAGTTCCTGCTCACAGAGTTTGCAAATGGAGTGCTCAGGATTGGGAGATCCGTCACCGGCAACCACCTGCCACAGGTAACGGTAACCCAACCTGATCCTTGCAACCACTGTGTCGCACAGTCTAGTGGACGTTTTGTGCTGCCCATAGATGTAGGTTTCAGATCTGAACAAATCATAGCTTTTTATACTAGTACTTTCAGGTCGTTGGGAGTCAGTATGTTCTTTCCTATCAGATCTGAATGTTGGGACCAATACAGTTTTGACAGCAGAGATGGGGATACCTAGATCTAATTCAACTTCAAACTTGTTACACGCTATTTTGGCTGCAATGTCTGTCTCATTATGATGGGTTATATTTATGTGTGAAGGTATCCATACAAAGGAGATTCGAGACCCTTTACTCTGTGCATCAATTAGGTCATTTATAATTGGGAGTATGAGGTTCTTGCTGTCGATCTTCCAAGAGAAGTTTTCGATTGCTTGAAGAGCAGACTTTGAATCACAGAATATTATTCCTCCTCCAATGTTATTTAATGTACTGGTAGCTAAGTGTAATGCTGCTAGTTCTGCTTGTGTGGAGGTCAGCCAGTTGTTTAACCTAACACTGACAGTCTTTGTGCAAATATTATTTCTATAAAACCTACATGCCACTGCAGTCCGTCCAGTAGAGGATTGGACTGAGCCGTCGGTGTAGACACAGTGCTCGTAAGATCTTAAAACTCTCGATGGAGGAGGCAATTGTTTCAAGAGTGACAGCTTTGAGTAGAGCAAGATTCTCATTATCTTTCTTGGTGACAGGTGTGTATGATATTGGAATGGTGGGGTACAGATAAAGAGGAATATCAGAGACAGGTAGATTGCAGTTAAAAGGAATGTTAAGTTTAATAAGATTGTAAGCATTGTTGCTCAGCCAATTATCATAAAAGGAGTGAGTTGGTATGTCGGCACCAGTCAAAAGGGTGTTAACAGCACTAAATAATTTGTCTCTGAGCAATGCAGGAGATGTAGGGTCTCTCATGACTTTAAGGCAAAAGGTAGTGTTGACTTGCATTATTCTCTCTAGTATGGTTGGAAGCTTCAGTTCTTCCCGCATGCTGATGATTCTTGTGCATCTTGGAGCACCAAGAATTATCCTCATGGCCTCATTCTGTACTACTTCAAGTTTGTCCAACACAGAGGAGGGGTAATTAATTAAGTGCAGAGCATTATAATCAACGAGAGATCTAACGAACATCATATAGAATAGTCTAGCATATTTAATATTGATACCAATATTCTTACCAGTAAGTGTTCTCAATGGTTTTAGTCTTTCTTTTAATCTACGGTGTAGATCATTTACAATGTCACTGTTAATACCAACTCCAAGGTATTTGTGCTGCCCACACGTTTCAATGTTCTGGTTGTTGACCTTGAAAGTTATAGGGACATGGGTTTTCTCTTGGGGATGGAGAACTCTGGATTTAGTTATAGAGATAGCAAGACCACATTCAATGCTTTTAGCAGCGAATGAATCAAGTAGAGCTTGCAGTCTAGTTTGGGAATTTGCAACAATGCATATATCATCGGCATAACAAATGACGGCTTCGTCAGGTAGTGTGGGAATATCAATTGTTAATTTGTGCATCAGAACATTGCTAAGTGTTAAGTGCTAAGTCCTACACTGGACTTAGCACTCCACCCTGGGGTGTACCCAACTCAAATAGTGCACAAAGTTTACTTTTGACCCCCTTGAAAAGGACTGAGGCGGTTCTTTTACTCAGGTAAGCCCTGAGCTATATCAACAGTCTTCCCTTAACTCCAAAAGAGGCTAGCTGTTCTAGGATTATTTCTCTGTTTGCTGTATCAAAAGCAGTTTGGAGATCAGTAAATGCCGCCTGAGAGTTTGGTCCCTCTCTGATAAAATACTCAGCAAAGCAAGTTTGTGTGCTTCTTCCAGGAAGGAAACCATACAGGTTAGGGGCAAGGTGGGGGCTTGATTTGAAACATTAGTCTGTCGAGAATAATTCTCTCAAGAACTTTACACATGCACGATGTCATTGAAATGGGTCTAAATTTTTATGAATTAGGCTTGGGTATGGGTATTATGAGTCCCTGTGTCCAGCGGTCAGGTAAAACACCCTGCCTTAGACTTTGATTAAACAATTCTAGCAAAGGGCTATTTGGCAGCTCAGCAAGTACTCTCATGGTGTTGTATGTGATGCCATCCTCTCCAGGAGAGGTAGCCTTACCTTTCTTGAGTGCATTTTTAATTTCAAAGGGGGTTATTCCATAGTGATCATCAGGCCCTATTTCACTACAGGCAATTTCAATATTGAAGTTACGATTTATTTTGGTACTAGCCAGATAGTTTTGCAGATCCAGGGGCAGACTGCTTATACTAGCAGTGCTTGCATATTGCTGAAGCAGCATGTCGGCATAGTCTACAGGTGAATGGTGATCAAGTTGACGACTGCTAGGACGAGAAATCTTTTTAATTTTATTCCACATTTGGGATGAATATGTTGCATGATTGATGCCTTGCAGAAACTGTTCCCAGTGCTGGTTATACACCTGTTGAACAGATCCACAAGGGCCGTGACGAGGATTCGAACCTGCGTCCGGGAGCATCCCAGACACTGCCTTAATTTGTTTATTTGATGCATCACGTTAGTGTGATCTGTGTGTGTGTATACACCTGTTCCTTTAGCTCTCTAAACTCTCGGCTAGCTTTAAGAAATATGTTGAGGGTGTCAGCTGTTTTATGTGTTTTATACTGCTCAGCTAGGAATAGAACTGTCATGCAGGGGCTTAAGGCGTGAGTCAGTGAACCACCTCTGTCCCTTCCTCATTGGTTTGGGTCTTGTGGATTTTACAACATTGTCATAAAAAGCGGTTACTTCAGTGACCAGGTCCTCATATAATGCATTGACCGTAGTAAAGCAGTAAGTGTTATACCATTCAGAAATGCGGAATTTGAAGAGCATGTGTAAATTTTCAGGGATATTAATTATTTCTTTTTCAAAGCTTAGGGGTTTGACATTATTGATAGTGTATGAACTGAATATGGCAAAGTGATCACTAACTAATTCATGTGTGAGGGAATCTAGATTCCCTCAGCTAGTTTTCCTAGTTTCTAGATTAGGCTAGTCGCTCTAGAAATTGAAGCTTTCGAACTAACATATACTTGTGGGATGTTGAATGAAAGCTTATGTTAAGGACTGTCGGTTGGGACTGGTTAGAAGTCTGTGATTGCTCTGTAGAGAGAATTACAGAAATTTTCCTGTTTCTGTGAAACAGGATGCTCGAGGTGAGAGTGAAGTGGTATGTGAGGTACTTGACTAAAACCGTTAGAGGTGGGGAGAACGTTGCCTCCCCCCCCCCAACATGTGAGACATCACACCATTGTCTTTAGGCCTTCCCCTCCTTGTGACGTCACGGGACGCTCGAGGGTCAGTGAGGCTGTGATTGGAGTAGGCATGTGTGCTCCAAGCCGAGTTTTGGCGCGAAGAGCTGTGATTGGTAGCGGCACGAGGGAGCAGTGCCGGGTTTGTGCTGATTGGTCAAGACAAAGTAGGGAGGAGGTATGGGCATTTTGAGTTTCCCTAGCCCGGGAAATAGGCAGTCTGAGCAGGGGAGCAGGTGGACGAGGATGTGTCTGGGTGGAGGGGGGGAGTTTTCCCCCTCCACCCCTGTTAATCGTGGACGTTACCGTGTTGTCCAGCAGGGATGGCACTCCTGCCATCCCGAGTTGTTTCTAGGCCAAATTTGCGTGAAATTGGGGCCGATGTGACAAACTAAGAGACAGTTGCAGTGTTAACCCATGAGGCAGATGGCAGAGCCTCATGGTGTATCAGATTGATCCCTCATCCCTCGAGTCTGAGCATCCTGTCTAGTGGCAATGGACAATTGGTGTTGGGCAGTGTAAGTGAGTGGGATATTACAGGCCCCTGTTGGATTTTTTGTATTCCGCCAGGCTGCGTCAGTGTGGGGACGCCGCCGGCCATTGTCACCCCAGTGTAGAGCAAGGCAGGCTCTGGTTTGCTGGAGTTGTTGGTGATTCCTTAACCACGTGTGTATGCCCGGGGGCCACCCCCAGGCCACCCGCGCGGCCAAACCCCACCCCACCCCACGCACCAGCTCAGCCGGGTGGGGTGCTATGACGTCATGCGCTACCCGTGGCTATCCCCAGGCCACCCAGCCGCTTGGCCCGGCCATTCGGCTCGACCCGGCTCGGCCCGTGCGCCGACTACCCACCCGCCAGCCCGGGCGCCGGCTACCACCGGCCCCCCCCCCCTCTCAGCTCGGGAGGGGCGCTGTGGGCTACGCGGTGGCCACATGCCTTGGCCACCTCCTTGGGCCACTTGGCCACTTTCCCGGGACAGCCTAGGGCCACATCTTGTCGACGCATGAGGAGCAAGCTAAATGTTGACAGCTAGTGTGGTAGTGACCTGGGAAATGAGTAAAAAAAATAAGGAGAGAAAGACGTGAGTACTATTATCATTGTGTACAGTGTGATGAGTACTGGTGGAAATTCCCGGTAAGAGTTGTCTCAGAGCCTCGCCAGGCTAGAGAAGCAGCTGAGAGACAGTTGTTTGTAGCACGTCCAGGTGACTGGTAGGGCGGTACCTGGAGATAGATGTTATACACGGGACCACACTGTAGTATCATAATGTATATATGTGTAGGCTGACTCGAGTATGTAACCGGTCAGTGTAGAGATTTACCATATAAGTGATCCAGCCTGTCAATTCTATATAATCGTTCAGACTGGATTAATGCCATAGAGTACCGTATATAAATTATAATCATTAAAGGTAGGCAGGCCAGGTTGCAGGGATGTCAGTGGGGACCCTTGAGGTCTGTGTAGTTAGTTATATTTACCTGATGATATAATTTTCATTGATTATGTGAATGCCATTTCTATGTGTTCATTTGCATGCTTTATGTACTGTGTTGTGTGGTGAGTCAGTAGATGTGATTGATGACTGATTGCCTAATGATGTCATTAGCATGTGGGGTATGCTGATGGCATCATTATGTTGCAGGTTTGTGCAGTATTGTTATCAGTTTATACGATATTATTGCCCCAGGAACTGTGTTGAGGGTTTAAGGGACCTCTAGGATTATTCAGGGGAATTCACAGTGCTTAATGAGAGCAGACAATTGATGGGTTAATTGCCTTGCTGAGGTAAGTGTGTGCTCACAGTAGTCCTTTGCAACGGGTGCAAGATAAGGGGGGGGCAGTAATATTGATATACTCTTGTGTGTTGCACAACCGTGTGTCATTATTGTGTGGGCACAGTAATTAGCGAGTTGCAGTAACTGCAACCATATGTGGGCAGTGCATTTGTGTTGTTGCATGCCATTGTAGTGTGACCTATTTAACACTGGGGTTACATTGTTTCTTTAAGTTGTGTTGAGGACTTAAGGATTTCAGTGAGTTAATTAAGTAAGGGGTAATTAACTGGATAAGGGGTGCACACTTATTGTGGAGTGAGTGAGGGTTGTTATGAGAGAGAACAGCGTTGAGCTTGAGTGAGATACGTCTCAGGAGCAATTAATTGTCCGTGTGACAACTAATTGACCACTCTAGCTAATTATGTAATTAGCCTTCTCGTCATGAATTCACGTAGTGGGAGAGGATCTGTCAGAGTCTGTCAGTATTTGTGTTAATGTAATTTGCTCGAGACTAATTACCTTTCTGGGTTATAGCAATTAGTGGCTCAGGTTAATTACTGGAGTAATTAACATTGGAGAGCTCCGATGACCCGGTAAAGCGAGGTCGTGGAGCTAGCATAAATCGTTGTATTAATCATATCCTGTCTGAGGACAGTGGATTAGTGGCACATCTTGTTAATTAGGGTAATTAACTCCTTTCCCGTGAATTCACAGTGTTTGATGAGACCTGCTTAGGCAGTGCGGAGTGAGACGTATTTATGGATGATTAATTATCGGTCCTGGTGACAGTTAATTAATTGCTCAGAATTAATTAGGGAATTAATTAGGGTAATTAACACTCACTGGTAAATTTTTGACACAGACTGTTGAGAAGCTACCAAGTTAGGGTAGGCTTAGTTAACGTAACTCAATGGGGATGTAATTAGTGGTCCGTTTGACCTTAATTGAGCATTACTCACTGAATGCTTGCAAGGAGTCAAGTGTGATGTAATATAAGTTTGAGTTATTGTTAACATGAGAGACAAGTGTTAATGATTAACGTAGAGTATCATCATGTTGTTGTCTAGTGTGAGACAATTGTTTGTGATTACCGTAGTACTTTGTTGCTGACTGCTGCGATCAGTCAATTAACGTAATTATTCACTTAAGGCAATTTCTTTTGGTTGTCATCTGGTGACGAGAGTAGAGTCATCTAGGGATCTGTGGAGCTGTGTCCCAGAATCCCGCCTTGCCTGTCTTTGTTACTGTTTACAACAGGGCAACTTCCTGTAGAGAGTTGCAAAGAGTGTTCACACTGGGTTGTGATAGGGGGGGGGGGTCACTGTTGGACTCCCGCCTAGTTACGTGGGTCTCTCCTGGGGGGCGGGAGGACCCCGAAGCTTGTGATTATAGTAGCTGTCAGGGTGTTACGAACCCGGATCCAGCGTCCGAGCACGGAGCAGTGACGACCGCGCCATCTGTGGGTCAGCTCCCGAAACCCCCTCCAAACGGACGACGACACCTGGCGAGGACGGGATGTATTGGCCTCGAGGGCCAGTTTCTAGTCCGGTTCAGCGCTCAACACAGCCGCTGCTGACCTCTGGTGAGGTGGTGCTCAGACACCAGCGCCATCTATGGAGTGGATAGGTGGGCGTTTGTGTCTGAGCCTGTAAGTGAGGTGCCTTAGTGTGTCCCAGTTATTGATGACGTGTCTGCTTACAGAGTCGACCTGGGACTGCTGTGTTGGAAGTTGAGTCAGTCTACCCAAAGCAGCTGTCTCCATACCTTGTGCTTTGCTGCAGCAGCTGTGAAGTCGTCCCCCGGAAGAACACTGTGGTGTTACCCTGCCAGTGGAGTGGCAGTAGAAGGATTACCCGGGACCGACTGCTGGAGACGTTTTTCCACTGGGGTATTGAGGACAGGAGAGTGATTTTGTGGTGTCACACGAGGCTCCTGTCTTGGGCGTTCCCCTTATATCGCTCGTGGAGTGGCCTGACCAGCCTTGCTGATCCGGAACCTGCCAGCGAACCTGCTGGACGTGTGGTTGACGGCCTCCACGGCGGTGCCCCCAGTGGACCTGTGTTTTGGCCGACCTGTGGCCAGGGTAGGCTCAACTTCTCAGAAGAGTTCGTCAAGAGACCACGAAAAGCACCGAGGACTCAGCACCGAGAGTTTTGCTCCAGAGTCTTCAGCAGAAGACAATTGTGTATTTTCCCCTGTACAGTGTTAATACCCCTCCCCCTGTGCACTTTTATATATTATTTATATGGTGATGGTAAATTATAATCTTAAGTTTTTAAGTTTCTTTCCCTACCCCCTTTAAGTTACTTGCGTCACGGATCACATCCCTTGAAAGCCACTACTGGCTTGGGGTCGGATATAACTTCCTCTAACAACATCAGAGTAAGAACCCCGTTGCGTCCCGAGAGGGCCGTAACACAGGGAAACAGACACTATTGATTGCATGCTTGTGTCTTTGTCTTCAGTGGATATCCTTCATTTGTTCAGTTAGTTCATGTTGTCAGTCCGAAGTGTCAGCAAGATGGAGCCTGCTGTCACTTCTCGAGGGGCTGTTGAATAGCTGTGTTGCAAATGCCACTTGATGGACAATAACGTAACCATTCGCTGTGGTGTAACTTAGTCTGTGATATTTTTCTTTGATTTGCAATATTGCGTCATCAGTGGGCACACCTGTGTTCAAGTTAGTTCAGTATGCAGCCTCACAGCAAGGGTTGCTATTTAGCTGTTTGTTATCGTGCCACTGGATGGACATTAACGTAACGTAAACTCGGTAATGTAGTAGTTAGTCTCTTGTTATTAATAAATTGTTATGTTATAGAAAACGGTCTTTGATGTCAACCCTTCAACCATATTATTCCACCATATTTCTGCATATTACGATTAAATGTTGATGTGATCTTGATATGACGGCTGTTCTTGGGAATTCAAATTCCAATTCATAGCGCCACATCAAATATAAATATTTGATTGTGAGAACCCGTCGGTTACCCTTTATTAGTTTTAACGTCCTGTTTAACTAGGAAGAGCCAGCGGCCTATTGTGGACAGGTTTTCACCTCTAGTGGTGGAGGCCTGGCGGTTTGCTCCCGCTTTTCCTTTTTCTATTGGACTCGTGCTTAACTGCCGTGAGCAGCCTTTAAACTTGTAATCCACCTCCTAAGGGAGGTAGGCGTAGAAAAAAATCTCACATCATGAACAATTGATCCTCCGACAGCATTATCAATGAGACCGTGACCAATGACATAATCAAGCCTGCCACCCCTGAGGTGTGTGACGTTAGAGGAGTCAAAGTTGAACACGGACATGTTATTATCTCTTAAGTATTTTACAAAGACTCTGTCATTCCTGTTTGTTTTGGTGTCACCCAGGCTAGTGTGTCTAGCATTAAAATCACCCATTACAATGGTTTGAGAGCTGCTGGTAATTTTTGGGAGAGAGGCTTCCACCATTTGATCGCACCTTACATATACATTAACCAAGTTAATAAACCCGGTCGCTGTAGCAATCTGAAACTGCTGATAATATGAGTCGTCACTTTAGTGGTTTTTAACATGTTTACACACTACGTTACTTTTAACATACGTCAAGATACCGACATCATGTGAACCAACATTTGAGAAAGCTACATAACCTGGGAGTTTGGGTGGCGTTTTATTTTTTGTGTTTGCAGTGTATGGTTCCTGCAGGCACAGTACATCAATGTTGTTGGCACCAGCGTACATCATTAGATCAAACAGCCTCCTTTGCACGCTTCTCACATTCCACGTGAGAAATTTAAGAGTGAGTTGGTCGTGGGTAATGGTGTTCATGAACCTGACGAAGAGAAGTGTTTACAAGATTCACAAGTTGTAGACTATTGCATACAAATGACAATTGTTCACGGTCATCAATGTCAAAGAGTTCTCTCATCTGTTTCAAGGTCAGCTGGGTGCCTGTACTTCTGCTAACATCTACAATCATTTCATGTTCATCAGGATTCATAGAGACACAAGCGGTGTTGTTTGGAATGAGTTCTTGAGCGCATTTGTTAATTATAGCTAAGACACACGGGTTTTCATATGTTTCACTTGCCACAGCGGCACTTACAGCACTGGAGGAGGGGTCAAGACTTGCTTGAGACGTGTCAACACTTACATTGCTGGTAGGCATTTCACTAGAGACTTGGACGTTCACTTCACTCTTCGGGCTTGCGAGATGATGGCTTGAACACTGTCTCAGGTCGTCCATGTCGATCTTAGCATAAATGCTGCTGAGACCATTTTCAATCTTCGTGAGTGTTTCTTGAAGTTTATTGACGGTAATTTCTATTTTACTCATGCGAGCTGGAAGTTCTAACACCTCCCTCTGCAGGCTGGCGCCAGGCTTCCCAGGTAGGTGAGGGAAGGTTGTCAAGCTGTTGGTGTCAGGAACGGTGGTGGGGTCATCCCATAGGTGTAGTGGTGGGGCCACCCCGGGTGGGGGGGTTGACTGGGGTGGTGGAGGGTTGCCCCACTGTGCTGTGCGGGGGAGGCCGCTTGACACAGTCCTTGTGCCAGGCGGTCACACCCTCACGCAAGCACCTGGAACACTTGTGCTTGGTGGCTGAGGATGAGGTCTCATCGGTCCCAGGGGCGTGGTCTTTATTGGGACAGTCTTTAGTGAGATGATTGGCTGCACAGACGGCACAGGTGCCTGAAGATTGACAGTGCTTGGCTACGTGACCAAAGTGTTGACAGTTAAAACACATGACAGCTGAGGACACCCAGGGTGCTATAGGATAGGCTGGCCGGTAGGGGCCTAGGAACCTGTAATGACTGGGAGGCGGCGCCTCGTTTTCCCAGACTTGATGCGTCTTGCACTGTACACACCTGGTAATTCTTTCGCATGGGAGATGTCAAGGTCATGAGGGTAGGATGTGACAAGGTACTCTCTGTACCTCCTGGACCTCTCAGGAGAGTCTGCTTTACTGAATGTGATGCCACCCACTTGACCTTGGAGTAGGGCCGAGATGGTGACTTCATCGGACCTGGCTATATAGATGTAGGGCGAGGCGTGTCTAAGGATTATGAGGTCTATGGGGTCAGGAAAATGGCTAGGAATGTCACGTCTCATCCAGGCGTACCTCTGGTCACTGGTAACTTGAGATGGAAATGCCAGCCTGGCATATTTATTATGGGGAGCTAGGGTGGGTCGTGGTGCCCCTCCCCTGGTTGTGGGGGTGACATTGGTCGTCTTGACAGAGTTGTTACCTTCCCTTAACCTTCTCTCTTTACGTAAGGTCTTCCGGCTTTTGTGTACAGTAAAACTACCATCCGAGGCTGCTTCATCACTTGAGATGGTGTCCTCCTCATACGTGGGAACAGAGGTATGGAGTGCTTGGCCATGCTGTACGTCATGCGGGGTGGTGGCTGAAGTGGACGCAGATGCGTCTGAAGCATTTTGGGAAGGGTCGTTGTGGGTGACCCCAGAAGGCAGGAGGGAAGTGGCCATAGTTGCCAGTCACAACATGAAGTGACAAGACACGTCAGCATCTACCAGAGTGGGAGCACTTCAGGCTATGGCCTGGACCCAGAACAACAGCTGCTATTAATCATAGTGCAGAGACAAGATGAATAGTTCAGACACCATACAAGCAAATGCAGGTGTATACACGGTCAGCTGGCAACACTGCTGAGGGTACCGCACTGGTAGTGTGGCTCCGACTAGAGTGACAGGTGCAGAGAGTGCCACTCTGATACCTACTTTATCCACACACAGACACACACTTAATAGTCCTCTACACTGTGTGTAACACTGCACTGGTACCACCAATCACTGAGGCATCTGTAAAACGGTATGCAGTGGTCCGTTCCTGCCACCGTGATCAGGCTCTACAGGGGAAATACAGCTTAGGGGAACGGGCCAATAGGGGCTAAAGTTCCAGCGCCCGGGGTACCACCTCAGGCGTCTGACCAGGCGTGAGGTAAGGGGAAGCGGCCATGTCCCCATTGCCCAAGGCACCACTTCAAAAACATAGGTGTTGTTTATCCAGATATCTGGTATATATCACTGCTAGGTTGTGAGATCCTCAAGGCCGTCTGTACCCGTTTAGCAGTAAATCCATGTGGAGGGGTAGGCCTAGACGTCTACCCCGCACCAGGGTAGCAACGATTTATTTTATGTTGTTATTTAACTATATATCTACACACGATTAACTCTACGGCACATACTCATACATATTCATCTTCTACTACTACTGTTGATCACCTGGACACTTCACCTCTTCCTATACTTAAACTTTTACCCACATCGACACACAACATGCTGCCCCTCGCGACACACAACCACTGAGCAACACCTGACACGTTCTGCCACGCGCGAGTCAGGTGCACCTGACACGTGTGTTCAATTGCACTACCTGCAATTCAGGTGTGCAATTGCACACCTGTTGCAGGGCTTGCACGCGGTCTACGTCTCAATTTACCCTACTACCACAGACCTCTAAGCTGCACATGTTTGCGTTAGTGGCACAACTGTGAAAAAGAGGGTAAAGTGATATGAAAAAGACACTTAAGAAGAGGAAAATACTTAATTACAAATAAACATACATGAATAGTTGCATTCGTGAGGAGGATGGATTCGTTGCCGAAGGAGGTGGTGACGGAGACAGATGTGATGTTGTGAACATCGCCCAGGTCGATAAAGACCCAGTTACCGCTGGCACTTGCTACACACGAGCAATCCGTGAAGTTAATTCGGTTACCTCCAGTCACCTGACAAATACATAAATCTGACTTTATAGTAAACATTATTTTGAGTGTTACTTTAATAACCTTTCATTAATCTGTAACCCTCTTGACTATGCCTCACGTCATGTGACTTATAAAAAGTTTACCGTTTTATAAAAAAAAATATCTAGGCATTATATCCTTGGCGGAGCTTCACTACAGCTATTGAGCACTTGTTCAATAGCTGCCTCTGGTAACCTCTGGTAAGCTCAGGGAAAAAATTCCCCGCTTTCCTTATTTAGTATGGAGTCGTCATGGAGGAGTCATTCAAGAGACTCGCTCCCCGGTTTTAGACTCATAATGTTGTTGTGTTCTTGATGATGAAATATCTGATTTATTGGCAAATGATGATGCACATTCTGACATTAGAGATGAAGAGAATAAGTCCATCCCCAGTGGGCGCCGTTGGTTGAAAACGGCCAACGTTGCATACTGTTTAGTATAACAGCGGTCGTTGTCAGCCAATGGTGCGCACTGGGTCTTGGATAGAATGGGAACAGAAGAAGAAAAGTAGCAGCATATTATAACACAAGTAATGAAAGAGTCTCACAGGAGGCTGTGAGGACTGTTAGGGTTATGGGCCAGAAGGAAACGAGGTTATTTCCCTGCTGGGAACTGAGCTATGGAGAGGCTTCTCTTTATGTCATTGTGTCTTGAATGCCAAACCTTTCAACTTCTACAGTGGACGAAGGGATACAGAAGAGAGATAGCTATGCAGGATTTGGTAAACAGGGTTTCTTCTGACATAATTTAACGCATCTTTAAAATCGAGGGTTCGGGTCGGGGAAATTTGCTATATATGAACGTGATGTAGCTTAACAACTGACAGAAACATCAAACCCAGGCTAACTGGGTTTTTGGATGGTGGCTGCTTCCTGGGTGAGTTATCTTCTTGCGGCGTTAGCAATGATGAATCAATTTGTGTTTCTAAAGCAATAGCCTGATTCCCCCATCCATCTGTATTAATTCACAGAAGGAGGTTTAACTTGAGGTTATCTTGAGATAATTTCGGGGCTTAGTGTCCCTGCGGCCCGGTCCTCGACCAGGCCTCCACCCCCAGCAAGCAGCCCGTGACAGCTGACTAACTCCCAGGTACCTAGTTACTGCTAGGTAACTGCTAGGGAAGCTCTTAAGAAGAGATGCTAGATAACTTCGTGGATGTGACAAGTCAGACAAGTGTTGGAGAATCTTTTGATTTTGGATATAATGCTGAGTGATAGCGCTCTTCTTAATGATGTCATTGACTTCAATGCTCCTTGAGTGCCAGCACTCTGTGGTTTTTTGGCAGAGTTGTCCATGCTGAATTTATTTGTTAATCTCTGCCTTGCTGCAAATACATTTATAACCTATGTGGATTGGGGCCACAAAGTAAGAAGCCACTGTAATTCAGAATGCCTGCAGAGTAAAACACACACCAGTTGCTGACAAAGGAGGGCGGGAGGGCAAAAATAGATAGTCACCTTCATGAGGAGTTGTAACCTTGGGAAATTTTCCACCAAGTTGAAAAAAATTTAATTAATTTCAATTGAATTAAATACCCACTAAAAGATATGTTTCTGTTGTGTATAATTCTTAAATTAACGGTAAAATAGAAATGTTAGTATAAACATGAAGAATTACAACTTATTATTCCAAGTAATAAAGAAAATGTGACCGTTACCTTTTGAATAATATTAAATTAACAAATATTTTCACATATTTTTAAGACCTAATTCATCCAGCCTGAGGGCTGCATTCACAATATTTTGTGAATTACTATTAATTGTGAATAAATTATAAATTGGGACACACGTGACGTGGTGCTGGTTTATTTCACATATAATAAAGAATCCTGTGGAATTCCTTGTTGATGGACCTCGTCAACAATAAACAAAGGGCCTTGTTCAATTTCTGCCTTAGTGATAGGGAGTGGCCATTCTTATTTTATTAGTCTGATGCGGTTACGTCGGCAGGCTGGAGTCCAGACTACGAGCAAGATCGTGTTTGGTACCATCCAGAGAGACGTGATTGGTACAACCCTGAGAGATGTGCTTGGAACCATCCAGAGAGATGTGCTTAGAACCATCCAGAGAGATGTGCTTGGTACCATCCAGAGATATGTGCTTGGTACAACCCTGAGAGATGTGCTTGGTACCATCCAGAGAGATGTGCTTGGTACAACCCTGAGAGATGTGCTTGGAACCATCCAGAGAGATGTGCTTGGTACCATCCAGAGAGACGTGCTTGGTACCATCCAGAGGGATGTGCTTGGTACCATCCAGAGAGACGTGCTTGGTACCATCCAGAGAGATGTGCTTGGTACCATCCAGGGAGACGTGCTTGGTACCATCCAGAGAGACGTGCTTGGTACCATCCAGAGAGACGTGCTTGGCACCATCCAGAGAGACGTGCTTGGTACCATCCAGAGAGACGTGCTTGGTACCATCCAGAGAGATGTGCTTGGTACCATCCAGGGAGACGTGCTTGGTACCATCCAGAGAGATGTGCTTGGTACCATCCAGAGAGACGTGCTTGGTACCATCTAGAGAGACGTGCTTGGTACCATCCAGAGAGACGTGCTTGGTACCATCCAGAGAGAAGTGCTTGGTACCATCCAGAGAGACGTGCTTGGTACCATCCAGAGAGACGTGCATGGTACCATCCAGAGAGACGTGCTTGGTACCATCCAGAGAGACGTGCTTGGTACCATCCAGAGAGACGTGCTTGGTACCATCCAGAAAGACGTGCTTGGTACCATCCAGAGAGACGTGCTTGGTACCATCCAGAGAGAGACGTGTTTGGTACCATCCAGAGAGACGTGCTTGGTACCATCCAGAGAGACGTGCTTGGTACCATCCAGAGAGACGTGCTTGGTACCATCTAGAGAGACGTGCTTGGTACCATCCAGAGAGACGTGCTTGGTACCATCCAGAGAGACGTGCTTGGTACCATCCAGAGAGAAGTGCTTGGTACCATCCAGAGAGACGTGCTTGGTACCATCCAGAGAGACGTGCTTGGTACCATCCAGAGAGACGTGCTTGGTACCATCCAGAGAAACGTGCTTGGTACCATCCAGAGATACGTGCTTGGTACCATCCAGAGATACGTGCTTGGTACCATCCAGAGAGACGTGCTTGGTACCATCCAGAAAGACGTGCTTGGTACCATCCAGAGAGACGTGCTTGGTACCATCCAGAGAAATACGTGTTTGGTACCATCCAGAGAAACGTGCTTGGTACCATCCAGAGAGATGTGCTTGGTACAACCCTGAGAGATGTGCTTGGTACAACCCTGAGAGATGTGCTTGGTACAACCCTGAGAGATGTCCTTGGTACAACCCTGAGAGATGTGCTTGGTACAACCCTGAGAGATGTGCTTGGTACAACCCTGAGAGATGTGCTTGGTACAACCCTGAGAGATGTGCTTGGTACAACCCTGAGAGATGTGCTTGGTACAACCCTGAGAGATGTGCTTGGTACAACCCTGAGAGATGTGCTTGGTACCACCTTGAGAGATGTGCTTGATACAACCCTAAGAGATGAGCTTGGTACAACCCTGAGAGATGTGCTTGGTACAACCCTGAGAGATGTGCTTGGTACAACCCTGAGAGATGTGCTTGGTACAACCCTGAGAGATGTACTTGGTACAACCCTGAGAGATGTGCTTGGTACAACCCTGAGAGATGTGCTTGGTACCACCTTGAGAGATGTGCTTGATACAACCCTGAGAGATGTGCTTGGTACAATCCTGAGAGATGTGCTTGGTACAACCCTGAGAGATGTGCTTGGTACAACCCTGAGAGATGTGCTTGGTACAACCCTGAGAGATGTGCTTGGTACAACCCTGAGAGATGTGCTTGGTACAAACCTGAGAGATGTGCTTGGTACAACCCTGAGAGATGTGCTTGGTACCACCTTGAGAGATGTGCTTGATACAACCCTGAGAGATGTGCTTGATACAACCCTGAGAGATGTGCTTGGTGCAACCCTGAGAGATGTGCTTGGTACCATCTAGAGAGATGTGCTTGATACAACCCTGAGAGATGTGCTTGGTACAACCCTGAGAGATGTGCTTGGTACAACCCTGAGAGATGTGCTTGGTACAACCCTGAGAGATGTGCTTGGTACAACCCTGAGAGATGTGCTTGGTACCATCCAGAGAGATGTGCTTGGTACAACCTTGAGAGATGTGCTTGATACAAACTTGAGATATGTGCTTGATACAACCCTGAGAGATGTGCTTGGTACAACCCTGAAAGATGTGCTTGGTACCATCCAGAGAGATGTGCTTGGTACAACCCTGAGAGATGTGCTTTGTACAACCCTGAGAGATGTGCTTGGTACCATCCAGAGAGATGTGCTTTGTACAACCCTGAGAGATTTGCTTGGTACAACCCTGAGAGATGTGCTTGGTACCATCCAGAGAGATGTGCTTCGTACAACCTTGAGAGATGTGCTTGATACAACCTTGAGAGATGTGCTTGATACAACCCTGAGAGATGTGCTTGGTACAACCCTGAGAGATGTGCTTGGTACAACCCTGAGAAATGTGCTTGGTACCATCCAGAGAGATGTGCTTGGAACCATCCAGAGAGATATGCTTGGTACCATCCAGAGAGATGTGCCTCGTACCATCCAGAGATATGTGCTTGGTACAACCCTGAGAGATGTGCTTGGTACCACCTTGAGACATATGCTTGGTACCATCCAGAGAGATGTGCTTGGTACAACTCTGAGAGATGTGCTTGGTGCAACTCTGAGAGATGTGCTTGGTACAACTCTGAGAGATGTGCTTGGTACAACTCTGAGAGATGTGCTTGGTACAACCCTAAGAGATGTGCTTGGAACCATCCAGAGAGATGTGCTTGGTACCATCCAGAGAGATGTGCTTGGTACCATCCAGAGATATGTGCTTGGTACAACCCTGCGAGATGTGCTTGGTACTACCTTGAGAGATGTGCTTGATACAACCCTGAGAGATGTGCTTGGTACAACCCTGAGAGATGTGCTTGGTACAACCCTGAGAGATGTGCTTGGTACCATCCAGAGAGACGTGCTTGGTACCATCTAGAGAGACGTGCTTGGTACCATCCAGAGAGACGTGCTTGGTACCATCCAGAGAGACGTGCTTGGTACCATCCAGAGAGAAGTGCTTGGTACCATCCAGAGAGACGTGCTTGGTACCATCCAGAGAGACGTGCTTGGTACCATCCAGAGAGACGTGCTTGGTACCATCCAGAGAAACGTGCTTGGTACCATCCAGAGAGACGTGCTTGGTACCATCCAGAGATACGTGCTTGGTACCATCCAGAGAGACGTGCTTGGTACCATCCAGAAAGACGTGCTTGGTACCATCCAGAGAGACGTGCTTGGTACCATCCAGAGAGAGACGTGTTTGGTACCATCCAGAGAAACGTGCTTGGTACCATCCAGAGAGATGTGCTTGGTGCAACCCTGAGAGATGTGCTTGGTACAACCCTGAGAGATGTGCTTGGTACAACCCTGAGAGATGTCCTTGGTACAACCCTGAGAGATGTGCTTGGTACAACCCTGAGAGATGTGCTTGGTACAACCCTGAGAGATGTGCTTGGTACAACCCTGAGAGATGTGCTTGGTACAACCCTGAGAGATGTGCTTGGTACAACCCTGAGAGATGTGCTTGGTACAACCCTGAGAGATGTGCTTGGTACCACCTTGAGAGATGTGCTTGGTACCACCTTGAGAGATGTGCTTGATACAACCCTAAGAGATGAGCTTGGTACAACCCTGAGAGATGTGCTTGGTACAACCCTGAGAGATGTGCTTGGTACAACCCTGAGAGATGTGCTTGGTACAACCCTGAGAGATGTACTTGGTACAACCCTGAGAGATGTGCTTGGTACAACCCTGAGAGATGTGCTTGGTACAACCCTGAGAGATGTGCTTGGTACAACCCTGAGAGATGTGCTTGGTACAACCCTGAGAGATGTGCTTGGTACAACCCTGAGAGATGTGCTTGGTACCACATTGAGAGATGTGCTTGATACAACCCTGAGAGATGTGCTTGATACAACCCTGAGAGATGTGCTTGGTACAACCCTGAGAGATGTGCTTGGTACCATCCAGAGAGATGTGCTTGGTACAACCCTGAGAGATGTGTTTGGTACAACCCTGAGAGATGTGCTTGGTACAACCCTGTTAGATGTGCTTGGTACCATCCAGAGAGTTTTGCTTGGTACAACCTTGAGAGATGTGCTTGATACAAACATGAGAGATGTGCTTGATACAACACTGAGAGATGTGCTTGGTACAACCCTGAAAGATGTGCTTGGTACCATCCAGAGAGATGTGCTTGGTACAACCCTGAGAGATGTGCTTGGTACAACCCTGAGAGATGTGCTTGGTACCATCCAGAGAGATATGCTTGGTACATCCCTGAGAGATTTGCTTGGTACAACCCTGAGAGATGTGCTTGGTACCATCCAGAGAGATGTGCTTCGTACAACCTTGAGAGATGTGCTTGATACAACCTTGAGAGATGTGCTTGATACAACCCTGAGAGATGTGCTTGGTACAACCCTGAGAGATGTGCTTGGTACAACCCTGAGAAATGTGCTTGGTACCATCCAGAGAGATGTGCTTGGAACCATCCAGAGAGATATGCTTGGTACCATCCAGAGAGATGTGCCTGGTACCATCCAGAGATATGTGCTTGGTACAAGCCTGAGAGATGTGCTTGGTACCACCTTGAGAGATAGGCTTGGTACCATCCAGAGAGATGTGCTTGGTACAACTCTGAGAGATGTGCTTGGTGCAACTCTGAGAGATGTGCTTGGTACAACTCTGAGAGATGTGCTTGGTACAACTCTGAGAGATGTGGTTGGTACAACCCTAAGAGATGTGCTTGGAACCATCCAGAGAGATGTGCTTGGTACCATCCAGAGAGATGTGCTTGGTACCATCCAGAGATATGTGCTTGATACAACCCTGCGAGATGTGCTTGGTACTACCTTAAGAGATGTGCTTGATACAACCCTGAGAGATGTGCTTGGTACAACCCTGAGAGATGTGCTTGGTACAACCCTGAGAGATGTGCTTGGTACCATCCAGAGAGAAGTGCTTGGTACAACCCTGAGAGATGTGCTTGGTACAACCCTGACAGATGTGCTTGGTACCATCCAGAGAGATGTGCTTGGTACCATCTAGAGAGACGTGCTTGGTACCATCCAGAGAGACGTGCTTGGTACCATCCAGAGAGACGTGCTTGGTACCATCCAGAGAGAAGTGCTTGGTACCAACCAGAGAGACGTGCTTGGTACCATCCAGAGAGACGTGCTTGGTACCATCTAGAGAGACGTGCTTGGTACCATCCAGAGAGACGTGCTTGGTACCATCTAGAGAGACGTGCTTGGTACCATCCAGAGAGACGTGCTTGGTACCATCCAGAGAGACGTGCTTGGTACCATCCAGAGAGAAGTGCTTGGTACCATCCAGAGAGACGTGCTTGGTACCATCCAGAGAGACGTGCTTGGTACCATCCAGAGAGACGTGCTTGGTACCATCCAGAGAAACGTGCTTGGTACCATCCAGAGATACGTGCTTGGTACCATCCAGAGATACGTGCTTGGTACCATCCAGAGAGACGTGCTTGGTACCATGCAGAAAGACGTGCTTGGTACCATCCAGAGAGACGTGCTTGGTACCATCCAGAGAGATACGTGTTTGGTACCATCCAGAGAAACGTGCTTGGTACCATCCAGAGAGATGTGCTTGGTACAACCCTGAGAGATGTGCTTGGTACAACCCTGAGAGATGTGCTTGGTACAACCCTGAGAGATGTCCTTGGTACAACCCTGAGAGATGTGCTTGGTACAACCCTGAGAGATGTGCTTGGTACAACCCTGAGAGATGTGCTTGGTACAACCCTGAGAGATGTGCTTGGTACAACCCTGAGAGATGTGCTTGGTACAACCCTGAGAGATGTGCTTGGTACAACCCTGAGAGATGTGCTTGGTACCACCTTGAGAGATGTGCTTGATACAACCCTAAGAGATGAGCTTGGTACAACCCTGAGAGATGTGCTTGGTACAACCCTGAGAGATGTGCTTGGTACAACCCTGAGAGATGTGCTTGGTACAACCCTGAGAGATGTACTTGGTACAACCCTGAGAGATGTGCTTGGTACAACCCTGAGAGATGTGCTTGGTACCACCTTGAGAGATGTGCTTGATACAACCCTGAGAGATGTGCTTGGTACAACCCTGAGAGATGTGCTTGGTACAACCCTGAGAGATGTGCTTGGTACAACCCTTAGAGATGTGCTTGGTACAACCCTGAGAGATGTGCTTGGTACAACCCTGAGAGATGTGCTTGGTACAACCCTGAGAGATGTGCTTGGTACAACCCTGAGAGATGTGCTTGGTACCATCCAGAGAGATGTGCTTGGTACAACCTTGAGAGATGTGCTTGATACAAACTTGAGAGATGTGCTTGATACAACCCTGAGAGATGTGCTTGGTACAACCCTGAAAGATGTGCTTGGTACCATCCAGAGAGATGTGCTTGGTACAACCCTGAGAGATGTGCTTGGTACAACCCTGAGAGATGTGCTTGGTACCATCCAGAGAGATGTGCTTTGTACAACCCTGAGAGATTTGCTTGGTACAACCCTGAGAGATGTGCTTGGTACCATCCAGAGAGATGTGCTTCGTACAACCTTGAGAGATGTGCTTGATACAACCTTGAGAGATGTGCTTGATACAACCCTGAGAGATGTGCTTGGTACAACCCTGAGAGATGTGCTTGGTACAACCCTGAGAAATGTGCTTGGTACCATCCAGAGAGATGTGCTTGGAACCATCCAGAGAGATATGCATGGTACCATCCAGAGAGATGTGCCTGGTACCATCCAGAGATATGTGCTTGGTACAACCCTGAGAGATGTGCTTGGTACCACCTTGAGAGATATGCTTGGTACCATCCAGAGAGATGTGCTTGGTACAACTCTGAGAGATGTGCTTGGTGCAACTCTGAGAGATGTGCTTGGTACAACTCTGAGAGATGTGCTTGGTACAACTCTGAGAGATGTGCTTGGTACAACCCTAAGAGATGTGCTTGGAACCATCCAGAGAGATGTGCTTGGTACCATCCAGAGAGATGTGCTTGGTACCATCCAGAGATATGTGCTTGGTACAACCCTGCGAGATGTGCTTGGTACTACCTTGAGAGATGTGCTTGATACAACCCTGAGAGATGTGCTTGGTACAACCCTGAGAGATGTGCTTGGTACAACCCTGAGAGATGTGCTTGGTACCATCCAGAGAGACGTGCTTGGTACCATCTAGAGAGACGTGCTTGGTACCATCCAGAGAGACGTGCTTGGTACCATCCAGAGAGACGTGCTTGGTACCATCCAGAGAGAAGTGCTTGGTACCATCCAGAGAGACGTGCTTGGTACCATCCAGAGAGACTTGCTTGGTACCATCCAGAGAGACGTGCTTGGTACCATCCAGAGAAACGTGCTTGGTACCATCCAGAGAGACGTGCTTGGTACCATCCAGAGATACGTGCTTGGTACCATCCAGAGAGACGTGCTTGGTACCATCCAGAAAGACGTGCTTGGTACCATCCAGAGAGACGTGCTTGGTACCATCCAGAGAGAGACGTGTTTGGTACCATCCAGAGAAACGTGCTTGGTACCATCCAGAGAGATGTGCTTGGTGCAACCCTGAGAGATGTGCTTGGTACAACCCTGAGAGATGTGCTTGGTACAACCCTGAGAGATGTCCTTGGTACAATCCTGAGAGATGTGCTTGGTACAACCCTGAGAGATGTGCTTGGTACAACCCTGAGAGATGTGCTTGGTACAACCCTGAGAGATGTGCTTGGTACCACCTTGAGAGATGTGCTTGGTACCACCTTGAGAGATGTGCTTGATACAACCCTAAGAGATGAGCTTGGTACAACCCTGAGAGATGTGCTTGGTACAACCCTGAGAGATGTGCTTGGTACAACCCTGAGAGATGTGCTTGGTACAACCCTGAGAGATGTACTTGGTACAACCCTGAGATATGTGCTTGGTACAACCCTGAGAGATGTGCTTGGTACAACCCTGAGAGATGTGCTTGGTACAACCCTGAGAGATGTGCTTGGTGCAACTCTGAGAGATGTGCTTGGTACAACTCTGAGAGATGTGCTTGGTACAACTCTGAGAGATGTGCTTGGTACAACCCTAAGAGATGTGCTTGGAACCATCCAGAGAGATGTGCTTGGTACCATCCAGAGAGATGTGCTTGGTACCATCCAGAGATATGTGCTTTGTACAACCCTGAGAGATGTGCTTGGTGCAACCCTGAGAGATGTACTTGGTACAACCCTGAGAGATGTGCTTGGTAAAACCCTGAGAGATGTGCTTGGTACAACCCTGAGAGATGTGCTTGGTACAACCCTGAGAGATGTGCTTGGTACAACCCTGAGAGATGTGCTTGGTACAACCCTGAGAGATGTGCTTGGTACCACATTGAGAGATGTGCTTGATACAACCCTGAGAGATGTGCTTGATACAACCCTGAGAGATGTACTTGGTATAACCCTGAGAGATGTGCTTGGTACCATCCAGAGAGATGTGCTTGGTACAACCCTGAGAGATGTGCTTGGTACAACCCTGAGAGATGTGCTTGGTACAACCCTGAGAGATGTGCTTGGTACAACCCTGAGAGATGTGCTTGGTACAACCCTGAGAGATGTGCTTGGTACAACCCTGAGAGATGTGCTTGGTACAACCCTGAGAGATGTACTTGGTACAACCCTGAGAGATGTGCTTGGTACAACCCTGAGAGATGTGCTTGGTACAACCCTGAGAGATGTGCTTGGTACAACCCTGAGAGATGTGCTTGGTACAACCCTGAGAGATGTGCTTGGTACAACCCTGAGAGATGTGCTTGGTACCACATTGAGAGATGTGCTTGATACAACCCTGAGAGATGTGCTTGGTACAACCCTGAGAGATGTACTTGGTACAACCCTGAGAGATGTGCTTGGTACAACCCTGAGAGATGTGCTTGGAACAACCCTGAGAGATGTGCTTGGTACAACCCTGAGAGATGTGCTTGGTACAACCCTGAGAGATGTGTTTGGTACCATCCAGAGAGATGTGCTTGGTACAACCCTGAGAGATGCGCTTGGTACCATCCAGAGAGATGTGCTTGGTGCAACCTTGAGAGATGTGCTTGATACAACCTTGAGAGATGTGCTTGATACAACCCTGAGAGATGTGCTTGGTACAACCCTGAGAGATATGCTTGGTACAACCCTGAGAGATGTGCTTGGTACCATTTAGAGAGATGTGCTTGGAACCATCCAGAGAGATATGCTTGGTACAACCCTGAGAGATGTGCTTGGTACCACCTTGAGAGATGTGCTTGATACAACACTGAGAGATGTGCTTGGAACAACCCTGAGAGATGTGCTTGGTACAACCCTGAGAGATGTGCTTGGTACAACCCTGAGAGATGTGCTTGGTACAACCCTGAGAGATGTGCTTGGTACCACATTGAGAGATGTGCTTGATACAACCCTGAGAGATGTGCTTGATACAACCCTGAGAGATGTGCTTGGTACAACCCTGAGAGATGTGCTTGGTACCATCCAGAGAGATGTGCTTGGTACAACCCTGAGAGATGTGCTTGGTACAACCCTGAGAGATGTGCTTGGTACAACCCTGAGAGATGTGCTTGGTACCATCCAGAGAGATGTGCTTGGTACAACCTTGAGAGATGTGCTTGATACAAACTTGAGAGATGTGCTTGATACAACCCTGAGAGATGTGCTTGGTACAACCCTGAAAGATGTGCTTGGTACCATCCAGAGAGATGTGCTTGGTACAACCCTGAGAGATGTGCTTGGTACAACCCTGAGAGATGTGCTTGGTACAACCCTGAGAGATGTGCTTGGTACCATCCAGAGAGATGTGCTTGGTACAACCTTGAGAGATGTGCTTGATACAAACTTGAGAGATGTGCTTGATACAACCCTGCGAGATGTGCTTGGTACTACCTTAAGAGATGTGCTTGATACAACCCTGAGAGATGTGCTTGGTACAACCCTGAGAGATGTGCTTGGTACAACCCTGAGAGATGTGCTTGGTACCATCCAGAGAGAAGTGCTTGGTACAACCCTGAGAGATGTGCTTGGTACAACCCTGACAGATGTGCTTGGTACCATCCAGAGAGATGTGCTTGGTACAACCTAGAGAGATGTGCTTGATACAACCCTGAGAGATGTGCTTGCTACAACTCTGAGAGATGTGCTTATACAACCCTGAGAGATGTGCTTGATACAACCCTGAGAGATGTGCTTGGTACAACTCTGAGAGATGTGCTTGGTACAACTCTGAGGGATGTGCTTGGTACCATCCAGAGAGATGTGCTTGGTACAACCCTGAGAGATGTGCTTGGTACCACCTTGAGAGATGTGCTTGATACAACCCTGAGAGATGTGCTTGGTACAACCCTGAGAGATGTGCTTGGTACAACCCTGAGAGAAGTGCTTGGTACCATCCAGAGAGATGTGCTTGGTACAACCCTGAGAGATGTGCTTGGTACAACCCTGAGAGATGTGTTTGGTACCATCCAGAGAGATGTGCTTGGTACAACCCTGAGAGATGCGCTTGGTACCATCCAGAGAGATGTGCTTGGTGCAACCTTGAGAGATGTGCTTGATACAACCTTGAGAGATGTGCTTGATACAACCCTGAGAGATGTGCTTGGTACAACCCTGAGAGATATGCTTGGTACAACCCTGAGAGATGTGCTTGGTACCATTTAGAGAGATGTGCTTGGAACCATCCAGAGAGATATGCTTGGTACAACCCTGAGAGATGTGCTTGGTACCACCTTGAGAGATGTGCTTGATACAACACTGAGAGATGTGCTTGGTACAACCCTGAGAGATGTGCTTGGTACAACCCTGAGAGATGTGCTTGGTACCATCCAGAGAGATGTGCTTGGTACAACCCTGAGAGATGTGCTTGGCACAACCCTGACAGATGTGCTTGGTACCATCCAGAGAGATGTGCTTGATACAACCCTGAGAGATGTGCTGGTACCATCCAGAGACATGTGCTTGGTACAACCCGGAGATATGTGCTTGGAACCGTCCAGAGAGATGTGCTTGGTACTATCCAGAGAGATGTGCTTGGTACTATCCAGAGAGATGTGCTTGGTACTATCCAGAAAGATGTGCTTGGTACCATCCTGAGAGATGTGCTTGGTACCATCCAGAGAGAGATGTGCTTGGTACCTTCCAGAGAGATGTGCTTGGTACCATCCAGAAAGAGATGTGCTTGGTACCATCCAGAGAGAGAGATGTACTTGGTATCATCCATAGAGATGTGCTTGGTACCGTCCAGAGAGATGTGCTTGGTACCATCCAGAGAGAAGTGCTTGGTACCATCCAGAGAGACGTGCTTGGTACCATCCAGAGAGACGTGCTTGGTACCATCCAGAGAGACGTGCTTGGTACCATCCAGAGAGAAGTGCTTGGTACCATCCAGAGAGACGTGCTTGGTACAACCCTGAGAGATGTGCTTGGTTCAACCCTGACAGATGTGCTTGGTACCATCCAGAGAGATGTGCTTGGTACCATCTAGAGAGACGTGCTTGGTACCATCCAGAGAGACGTGCTTGGTACCATCCAGAGAGACGTGCTTGGTACCATCCAGAGAGAAGTGCTTGGTACCATCCAGAGAGACGTGCTTGGTACCATCTAGAGAGACGTGCTTGGTACCATCCAGAGAGACGTGCTTGGTACCATCCAGAGAAACGTGCTTGGTACCATCCAGAGATACGTGCTTGGTACCATCCAGAGATACGTGCTTGGTACCATCCAGAGAGACGTGCTTGGTACCATCCAGAGAGACGTGCTTGGTACCATCCAGAGAGATACGTGTTTGGTACCATCCAGAGAAACGTGCTTGGTACCATCCAGAGAGATGTGCTTGGTACAACCCTGAGAGATGTGCTTGGTTCAACCCTGACAGATGTGCTTGGTACCATCCAGAGAGATGTGCTTGGTACCATCTAGAGAGACGTGCTTGGTACCATCCAGAGAGACGTGCTTGGTACCATCCAGAGAGACGTGCTTGGTACCATCCAGAGAGAAGTGCTTGGTACCATCCAGAGAGACGTGCTTGGTACCATCCAGAGAGACGTGCTTGGTACCATCCAGAGAGACGTGCTTGGAACCATCCAGAGAAACGTGCTTGGTACCATCCAGAGATACGTGCTTGGTACCATCCAGAAATACGTGCTTGGTACCATCCAGAGAGACGTGCTTGGTACCATCCAGAGAGACGTGCTTGGTACCATCCAGAGAGATACGTGTTTGGTACCATCCAGAGAAACGTGCTTGGTACCATCCAGAGAGATGGTCTTGGTACAACCCTGAGAGATGTGCTTGGTACAACCCTGAGAGATGTGCTTGGTACAACCCTAAGAGATGTGCTTGGTACAACCCTGAGAGATGTCCTTGGTAAAACCCTGAGAGATGTGCTTGGTACCACCTTGAGAGATGTGCTTGATACAACACTGAGAGATGTGCTTGGTACAACCCTGAGAGATGTGCTTGGTACAACCCTGAGAGATGTGCTTGGTACCATCCAGAGAGATGTGCTTGGTACAACCCTGAGAGATGTGCTTGGCACAACCCTGACAGATGTGCTTGGTACCATCCAGAGAGATGTGCTTGATACAACCCTGAGAGATGTGCTGGTACCATCCAGAGACATGTGCTTGGTACAACCCGGAGATATGTGCTTGGAACCGTCCAGAGAGATGTGCTTGGTACTATCCAGAGAGATGTGCTTGGTACTATCCAGAGAGATGTGCTTGGTACTATCCAGAAAGATGTGCTTGGTACCATCCTGAGAGATGTGCTTGGTACCATCCAGAGAGAGATGTGCTTGGTACCTTCCAGAGAGATGTGCTTGGTACCATCCAGAAAGAGATGTGCTTGGTACCATCCAGAGAGAGAGATGTACTTGGTATCATCCATAGAGATGTGCTTGGTACCGTCCAGAGAGATGTGCTTGGTACCATCCAGAGAGAAGTGCTTGGTACCATCCAGAGAGACGTGCTTGGTACCATCCAGAGAGACGTGCTTGGTACCATCCAGAGAGACGTGCTTGGTACCATCCAGAGAGAAGTGCTTGGTACCATCCAGAGAGACGTGCTTGGTACAACCCTGAGAGATGTGCTTGGTTCAACCCTGACAGATGTGCTTGGTACCATCCAGAGAGATGTGCTTGGTACCATCTAGAGAGACGTGCTTGGTACCATCCAGAGAGACGTGCTTGGTACCATCCAGAGAGACGTGCTTGGTACCATCCAGAGAGAAGTGCTTGGTACCATCCAGAGAGACGTGCTTGGTACCATCCAGAGAGACGTGCTTGGTACCATCCAGAGAGACGTGCTTGGTACCATCCAGAGAAACGTGCTTGGTACCATCCAGAGATACGTGCTTGGTACCATCCAGAGATACGTGCTTGGTACCATCCAGAGAGACGTGCTTGGTACCATCCAGAGAGACGTGCTTGGTACCATCCAGAGAGATACGTGTTTGGTACCATCCAGAGAAACGTGCTTGGTACCATCCAGAGAGATGTGCTTGGTACAACCCTGAGAGATGTGCTTGGTTCAACCCTGACAGATGTGCTTGGTACCATCCAGAGAGATGTGCTTGGTACCATCTAGAGAGACGTGCTTGGTACCATCCAGAGAGACGTGCTTGGTACCATCCAGAGAGACGTGCTTGGTACCATCCAGAGAGAAGTGCTTGGTACCATCCAGAGAGACGTGCTTGGTACCATCCAGAGAGACGTGCTTGGTACCATCCAGAGAGACGTGCTTGGAACCATCCAGAGAAACGTGCTTGGTACCATCCAGAGATACGTGCTTGGTACCATCCAGAAATACGTGCTTGGTACCATCCAGAGAGACGTGCTTGGTACCATCCAGAGAGACGTGCTTGGTACCATCCAGAGAGATACGTGTTTGGTACCATCCAGAGAAACGTGCTTGGTACCATCCAGAGAGATGGTCTTGGTACAACCCTGAGAGATGTGCTTGGTACAACCCTGAGAGATGTGCTTGGTACAACCCTAAGAGATGTGCTTGGTACAACCCTGAGAGATGTCCTTGGTAAAACCCTGAGAGATGTGCTTGGTACAACCCTGAGAGATGTGCTTGGTACAACCCTGAGAGATGTGCTTGGTACAACCCTGAGAGATGTGCTTGGTACAACCCTGAGAGATGTGCTTGGTACAACCCTGAAAGATGTGCTTGGTACAACCCTGAGAGATGTGCTTGGTACAACCCTGAGAGATGTACTTGGTACAACCCTGAGAGATGTGCTTGGTACAACCCTGAGAGATGTGCTTGGTACAACCCTGAGAGATGTGCTTGGTACAACCCTGAGAGATGTGCTTGGTACAACCCTGAGAGATGTGCTTGGTACAACCCTGAGAGATGTGCTTGGTACCACATTGAGAGATGTGCTTGATACAACCCTGAGAGATGTGCTTGATACAACCCTGAGAGATCTGCTTGGTACAACCCTGAGAGATGTGCTTGGTACCATCCAGAGAGATGTGCTTGGTACAACCCTGAGAGATGTGCTTGGTACAACCCTGAGAGATGTGCTTGGTACAACCCTGAGAGATGTGCTTGGTACCATCCAGAGAGATGTGCTTGGTACAACCTTGAGAGATGTGCTTGATACAAACTTGAGAGATGTGCTTGATACAACCCTGAGAGATGTGCTTGGTACAACCCTGAAAGATGTGCTTGGTACCATCCAGAGAGATGTGCTTTATACAACCCTGAGAGATGTGCTTGGTACAACCCTGAGAGATGTGCTTGGTACCATCCAGAGAGATATGCTTGGTACATCCCTGAGAGATTTGCTTGGTACAACCCTGAGAGATGTGCTTGGTACCATACAGAGAGATGTGCTTCGTACAACCTTGAGAGATGTGCTTGATACAACCTTGAGAGATGTGCTTGATACAACCCTGAGAGATGTGCTTGGTACAACCCTGAGAGATGTGCTTGGTACAACCCTGAGAAATGTGCTTGGTACCATCCAGAGAGATGTGCTTGGAACCATCCAGAGAGATATGCTTGGTACCATCCAGAGAGATGTGCCTGGTACCATCCAGAGATATGTGCTTGGTACAACCCTGAGAGATGTGCTTGGTACCACCTTGAGAGATAGGCTTGGTACCATCCAGAGAGATGTGCTTGGTACAACTCTGAGAGATGTGCTTGGTGCAACTCTGAGAGATGTGCTTGGTACAACTCTGAGAGATGTGCTTGGTGCAACTCTGAGAGATGTGCTTGGTACAACCCTAAGAGATGTGCTTGGAACCATCCAGAGAGATGTGCTTGGTACCATCCAGAGAGATGTGCTTGGTACCATCCAGAGATATGTGCTTGATACAACCCTGCGAGATGTGCTTGGTACTACCTTAAGAGATGTGCTTGATACAACCCTGAGAGATGTGCTTGGTACAACCCTGAGAGATGTGCTTGGTACAACCCTGAGAGATGTGCTTGGTACCATCCAGAGAGAAGTGCTTGGTACAACCCTGAGAGATGTGCTTGGTACAACCCTGACAGATGTGCTTGGTACCATCCAGAGAGATGTGCTTGGTACAACCTAGAGAGATGTGCTTGATACAACCCTGAGAGATGTGCTTGCTACAACTCTGAGAGATGTGCTTATACAACCCTGAGAGATGTGCTTGATACAACCCTGAGAGATGTGCTTGGTACAACTCTGAGAGATGTGCTTGGTACAACTCTGAGGGATGTGCTTGGTACCATCCAGAGAGATGTGCTTGGTACAACCCTGAGAGATGTGCTTGGTACCACCTTGAGAGATGTGCTTGATACAACCCTGAGAGATGTGCTTGGTACAACCCTGAGAGATGTGCTTGGTACAACCCTGAGAGAAGTGCTTGGTACCATCCAGAGAGATGTGCTTGGTACAACCCTGAGAGATGTGCTTGGTACAACCCTGAGATATGTGTTTGGTACCATCCAGAGAGATGTGCTTGGTACAACCCTGAGAGATGCGCTTGGTACCATCCAGAGAGATGTGCTTGGTGCAACCTCGAGAGATGTGCTTGATACAACCTTGAGAGATGTGCTTGATACAACCCTGAGAGATGTGCTTGGTACAACCCTGAGAGATATGCTTGGTACAACCCTGAGAGATGTGCTTGGTACCATTTAGAGAGATGTGCTTGGAACCATCCAGAGAGATATGCTTGGTACAACCCTGAGAGATGTGCTTGGTACCACCTTGAGAGATATGCTTGGTACCATCCAGAGAGATGTGCTTGGTACAACTCTGAGAGATCTGCTTGGTACAACTCTGAGAGATGTGCTTGGTACAACTCTGAGAGATGTGCTTGGAACCATCCAGAGAGATATGCTTGGTACAACCCTGAGAGATGTGCTTGGTACCACCTTGAGAGATATGCTTGGTACCATCCAGAGAGATGTGCTTGGTACAACTCTGAGAGATCTGCTTGGTACAACTCTGAGAGATGTGCTTGGTACAACTCTGAGAGATGTGCTTGGTACAACAATGAGAGATATGCTTGGAACCATCCAGAGAGATGTGCTTGGTACCATTCAGAGAGATGTGCTTTTTACCATAAAGAGATATGTGCTTGGTACAACCCTGCGAGATGTGCTTGGTACCACCTTGAGAGATGTGCTTGATACAACCCTGAGAGATGTGCTTGGTACAACCCTGAGAGATGTGCTTGGTACAACCCTGAGAGATGTGCTTGGTACCATCCAGAGAGATGTGCTTGGTACAACCCTGAGAGATGTGCTTGGTACAACCCTGACAGATGTGCTTGGTACCATCCAGAGAGATATGCTTGGTACAACCTTGAGAGATGTGCTTGATACAACCCTGGGAGATGTGCTTGGTACAACTCTGAGAGATGTGCTTGGTACAACCCTGAGAGATGTGCTTGGTACCATCCAGAGAGATGTGCTTGGTACAACCCTGAGAGATGTGCTTGGTACCACCTTGAGAGATGTGCTTGATACAACCCTGAGAGATGTGCTTGGTACAACCCTGAGAGATGTGCTTGGTACAACCCTGAGAGATGTGCTTGGTACCATCCAGAGAGATGTGCTTGGTACAACCCTGAGAGATGTGCTTGGCACAACCCTGACAGATGTGCTTTTCACCATTCAGAGAGATGTGCTTGGTACAACCTTGAGAGATGTGCTTGATACAACCCTGAGAGATGTGCTGGTACCATCCAGAGACATGTGCTTGGTACAACCCGGAGATATGTGCTTGGAACCGTCCAGAGAGATGTGCTTGGTACTATCCAGAGAGATGTGCTTGGTACTATCCAGAGAGATGTGCTTGGTACTATCCAGAAAGATGTGCTTGGTACCATCCTGAGAGATGTGCTTGGTACCATCCAGAGAGAGATGTGCTTGGTACCTTCCAGAGAGATGTGCTTGGTACCATCCAGAAAGAGATGTGCTTGGTACCATCCAGAGAGAGAGATGTACTTGGTATCATCCATAGAGATGTGCTTGGTACCGTCCAGAGAGATGTGCTTGGTACCATCCAGAGAGAAGTGCTTGGTACCATCCAGAGAGACGTGCTTGGTACCATCCAGAGAGACGTGCTTGGTACCATCCAGAGAGACGTGCTTGGTACCATCCAAAGAGAAGTGCTTGGTACCATCCAGAGAGACGTGCTTGGTACAACCCTGAGAGATGTGCTTGGTACAACCCTGACAGATGTGCTTGGTACCATCCAGAGAGATGTGCTTGGTACCATCTAGAGAGACGTGCTTGGTACCATCCAGAGAAACGTGCTTGGTACCATCCAGAGAGACGTGCTTGGTACCATTCAGAGAGAAGTGCTTGGTACCATCCAGAGAGACGTGCTTGGTACCATCCAGAGAGACGTGCTTGGTACCATCCAGAGAGACGTGCTTGGTACCATCCAGAGAAACGTGCTTGGTACCATCCAGAGATACGTGCTTGGTACCATCCAGAGATACGTGCTTGGTACCATCCAGAGAGACGTGCTTGGTACCATCCAGAAAGACGTGCTTGGTACCATCCAGAGAGATGGTCTTGGTACAACCCTGAGAGATGTGCTTGGTACAACCCTGAGAGATGTGCTTGGTACAACCCTAAGAGATGTGCTTGGTACAACCCTGAGAGATGTCCTTGGTAAAACCCTGAGAGATGTGCTTGGTACCACCTTGAGAGATGTGCTTGATACAACACTGAGAGATGTGCTTGGTACAACCCTGAGAGATGTGCTTGGTACAACCCTGAGAGATGTGCTTGGTACCATCCAGAGAGATGTGCTTGGTACAACCCTGAGAGATGTGCTTGGCACAACCCTGACAGATGTGCTTGGTACCATCCAGAGAGATGTGCTTGATACAACCCTGAGAGATGTGCTGGTACCATCCAGAGACATGTGCTTGGTACAACCCGGAGATATGTGCTTGGAACCGTCCAGAGAGATGTGCTTGGTACTATCCAGAGAGATGTGCTTGGTACTATCCAGAGAGATGTGCTTGGTACTATCCAGAAAGATGTGCTTGGTACCATCCTGAGAGATGTGCTTGGTACCATCCAGAGAGAGATGTGCTTGGTACCTTCCAGAGAGATGTGCTTGGTACCATCCAGAAAGAGATGTGCTTGGTACCATCCAGAGAGAGAGATGTACTTGGTATCATCCATAGAGATGTGCTTGGTACCGTCCAGAGAGATGTGCTTGGTACCATCCAGAGAGAAGTGCTTGGTACCATCCAGAGAGACGTGCTTGGTACCATCCAGAGAGACGTGCTTGGTACCATCCAGAGAGACGTGCTTGGTACCATCCAGAGAGAAGTGCTTGGTACCATCCAGAGAGACGTGCTTGGTACAACCCTGAGAGATGTGCTTGGTTCAACCCTGACAGATGTGCTTGGTACCATCCAGAGAGATGTGCTTGGTACCATCTAGAGAGACGTGCTTGGTACCATCCAGAGAGACGTGCTTGGTACCATCCAGAGAGACGTGCTTGGTACCATCCAGAGAGAAGTGCTTGGTACCATCCAGAGAGACGTGCTTGGTACCATCCAGAGAGACGTGCTTGGTACCATCCAGAGAGACGTGCTTGGTACCATCCAGAGAAACGTGCTTGGTACCATCCAGAGATACGTGCTTGGTACCATCCAGAGATACGTGCTTGGTACCATCCAGAGAGACGTGCTTGGTACCATCCAGAGAGACGTGCTTGGTACCATCCAGAGAGATACGTGTTTGGTACCATCCAGAGAAACGTGCTTGGTACCATCCAGAGAGATGTGCTTGGTACAACCCTGAGAGATGTGCTTGGTTCAACCCTGACAGATGTGCTTGGTACCATCCAGAGAGATGTGCTTGGTACCATCTAGAGAGACGTGCTTGGTACCATCCAGAGAGACGTGCTTGGTACCATCCAGAGAGACGTGCTTGGTACCATCCAGAGAGAAGTGCTTGGTACCATCCAGAGAGACGTGCTTGGTACCATCCAGAGAGACGTGCTTGGTACCATCCAGAGAGACGTGCTTGGAACCATCCAGAGAAACGTGCTTGGTACCATCCAGAGATACGTGCTTGGTACCATCCAGAAATACGTGCTTGGTACCATCCAGAGAGACGTGCTTGGTACCATCCAGAGAGACGTGCTTGGTACCATCCAGAGAGATACGTGTTTGGTACCATCCAGAGAAACGTGCTTGG
The DNA here is from genome assembly GCF_040958095.1 of Procambarus clarkii. NCBI lineage: Eukaryota > Metazoa > Arthropoda > Malacostraca > Decapoda > Cambaridae > Procambarus > Procambarus clarkii. Next base: position 70,798 of record NW_027189724.1, read on the forward strand.
TACCATCCAGAGAGATGGTCTTGGTACAACCCTGAGAGATGTGCTTGGTACAACCCTGAAAGATGTGCTTGGTACAACCCTAAGAGATGTGCTTGGTACAACCCTGAGAGATGTCCTTGGTAAAACCCTGAGAGATGTGCTTGGTACAACCCTGAGAGATGTGCTTGGTACAACCCTGAGAGATGTGCTTGGTACAACCCTGAGAGATGTGCTTGGTACAACCCTGAGAGATGTGCTTGGTACAACCCTGAAAGATGTGCTTGGTACAACCCTGAGAGATGTGCTTGGTACAACCCTGAGAGATGTACTTGGTACAACCCTGAGAGATGTGCTTGGTACAACCCTGAGAGATGTGCTTGGTACAACCCTGAGAGATGTGCTTGGTACAACCCTGAGAGATGTGCTTGGTACAACCCTGAGAGATGTGCTTGGTACAACCCTGAGAGATGTGCTTGGTACCACATTGAGAGATGTGCTTGATACAACCCTGAGAGATGTGCTTGATACAACCCTGAGAGATCTGCTTGGTACAACCCTGAGAGATGTGCTTGGTACCATCCAGAGAGATGTGCTTGGTACAACCCTGAGAGATGTGCTTGGTACAACCCTGAGAGATGTGCTTGGTACAACCCTGAGAGATGTGCTTGGTACCATCCAGAGAGATGTGCTTGGTACAACCTTGAGAGATGTGCTTGATACAAACTTGAGAGATGTGCTTGATACAACCCTGAGAGATGTGCTTGGTACAACCCTGAAAGATGTGCTTGGTACCATCCAGAGAGATGTGCTTTATACAACCCTGAGAGATGTGCTTGGTACAACCCTGAGAGATGTGCTTGGTACCATCCAGAGAGATATGCTTGGTACATCCCTGAGAGATTTGCTTGGTACAACCCTGAGAGATGTGCTTGGTACCATACAGAGAGATGTGCTTCGTACAACCTTGAGAGATGTGCTTGATACAACCTTGAGAGATGTGCTTGATACAACCCTGAGAGATGTGCTTGGTACAACCCTGAGAGATGTGCTTGGTACAACCCTGAGAAATGTGCTTGGTACCATCCAGAGAGATGTGCTTGGAACCATCCAGAGAGATATGCTTGGTACCATCCAGAGAGATGTGCCTGGTACCATCCAGAGATATGTGCTTGGTACAACCCTGAGAGATGTGCTTGGTACCACCTTGAGAGATAGGCTTGGTACCATCCAGAGAGATGTGCTTGGTACAACTCTGAGAGATGTGCTTGGTGCAACTCTGAGAGATGTGCTTGGTACAACTCTGAGAGATGTGCTTGGTGCAACTCTGAGAGATGTGCTTGGTACAACCCTAAGAGATGTGCTTGGAACCATCCAGAGAGATGTGCTTGGTACCATCCAGAGAGATGTGCTTGGTACCATCCAGAGATATGTGCTTGATACAACCCTGCGAGATGTGCTTGGTACTACCTTAAGAGATGTGCTTGATACAACCCTGAGAGATGTGCTTGGTACAACCCTGAGAGATGTGCTTGGTACAACCCTGAGAGATGTGCTTGGTACCATCCAGAGAGAAGTGCTTGGTACAACCCTGAGAGATGTGCTTGGTACAACCCTGACAGATGTGCTTGGTACCATCCAGAGAGATGTGCTTGGTACAACCTAGAGAGATGTGCTTGATACAACCCTGAGAGATGTGCATGCTACAACTCTGAGAGATGTGCTTATACAACCCTGAGAGATGTGCTTGATACAACCCTGAGAGATGTGCTTGGTACAACTCTGAGAGATGTGCTTGGTACAACTCTGAGGGATGTGCTTGGTACCATCCAGAGAGATGTGCTTGGTACAACCCTGAGAGATGTGCTTGGTACCACCTTGAGAGATGTGCTTGATACAACCCTGAGAGATGTGCTTGGTACAACCCTGAGAGATGTGCTTGGTACAACCCTGAGAGAAGTGCTTGGTACCATCCAGAGAGATGTGCTTGGTACAACCCTGAGAGATGTGCTTGGTACAACCCTGAGATATGTGTTTGGTACCATCCAGAGAGATGTGCTTGGTACAACCCTGAGAGATGCGCTTGGTACCATCCAGAGAGATGTGCTTGGTGCAACCTCGAGAGATGTGCTTGATACAACCTTGAGAGATGTGCTTGATACAACCCTGAGAGATGTGCTTGGTACAACCCTGAGAGATATGCTTGGTACAACCCTGAGAGATGTGCTTGGTACCATTTAGAGAGATGTGCTTGGAACCATCCAGAGAGATATGCTTGGTACAACCCTGAGAGATGTGCTTGGTACCACCTTGAGAGATATGCTTGGTACCATCCAGAGAGATGTGCTTGGTACAACTCTGAGAGATCTGCTTGGTACAACTCTGAGAGATGTGCTTGGTACAACTCTGAGAGATGTGCTTGGAACCATCCAGAGAGATATGCTTGGTACAACCCTGAGAGATGTGCTTGGTACCACCTTGAGAGATATGCTTGGTACCATCCAGAGAGATGTGCTTGGTACAACTCTGAGAGATCTGCTTGGTACAACTCTGAGAGATGTGCTTGGTACAACTCTGAGAGATGTGCTTGGTACAACAATGAGAGATATGCTTGGAACCATCCAGAGAGATGTGCTTGGTACCATTCAGAGAGATGTGCTTTTTACCATAAAGAGATATGTGCTTGGTACAACCCTGCGAGATGTGCTTGGTACCACCTTGAGAGATGTGCTTGATACAACCCTGAGAGATGTGCTTGGTACAACCCTGAGAGATGTGCTTGGTACAACCCTGAGAGATGTGCTTGGTACCATCCAGAGAGATGTGCTTGGTACAACCCTGAGAGATGTGCTTGGTACAACCCTGACAGATGTGCTTGGTACCATCCAGAGAGATATGCTTGGTACAACCTTGAGAGATGTGCTTGATACAACCCTGGGAGATGTGCTTGGTACAACTCTGAGAGATGTACTTGGTACAACCCTGAGAGATGTGCTTGGTACCATCCAGAGAGATGTGCTTGGTACAACCCTGAGAGATGTGCTTGGTACCACCTTGAGAGATGTGCTTGATACAACCCTGAGAGATGTGCTTGGTACAACCCTGAGAGATGTGCTTGGTACAACCCTGAGAGATGTGCTTGGTACCATCCAGAGAGATGTGCTTGGTACAACCCTGAGAGATGTGCTTGGCACAACCCTGACAGATGTGCTTTTCACCATTCAGAGAGATGTGCTTGGTACAACCTTGAGAGATGTGCTTGATACAACCCTGAGAGATGTGCTGGTACCATCCAGAGACATGTGCTTGGTACAACCCGGAGATATGTGCTTGGAACCGTCCAGAGAGATGTGCTTGGTACTATCCAGAGAGATGTGCTTGGTACTATCCAGAGAGATGTGCTTGGTACTATCCAGAAAGATGTGCTTGGTACCATCCTGAGAGATGTGCTTGGTACCATCCAGAGAGAGATGTGCTTGGTACCTTCCAGAGAGATGTGCTTGGTACCATCCAGAAAGAGATGTGCTTGGTACCATCCAGAGAGAGAGATGTACTTGGTATCATCCATAGAGATGTGCTTGGTACCGTCCAGAGAGATGTGCTTGGTACCATCCAGAGAGAAGTGCTTGGTACCATCCAGAGAGACGTGCTTGGTACCATCCAGAGAGACGTGCTTGGTACCATCCAGAGAGACGTGCTTGGTACCATCCAAAGAGAAGTGCTTGGTACCATCCAGAGAGACGTGCTTGGTACAACCCTGAGAGATGTGCTTGGTACAACCCTGACAGATGTGCTTGGTACCATCCAGAGAGATGTGCTTGGTACCATCTAGAGAGACGTGCTTGGTACCATCCAGAGAGACGTGCTTGGTACCATCCAGAGAGACGTGCTTGGTACCATTCAGAGAGAAGTGCTTGGTACCATCCAGAGAGACGTGCTTGGTACCATCCAGAGAGACGTGCTTGGTACCATCCAGAGAGACGTGCTTGGTACCATCCAGAGAAACGTGCTTGGTACCATCCAGAGATACGTGCTTGGTACCATCCAGAGATACGTGCTTGGTACCATCCAGAGAGACGTGCTTGGTACCATCCAGAAAGACGTGCTTGGTACCATCCAGAGAGATACGTGTTTGGTACCATCCAGAGAAACGTGCTTGGTACCATCCAGAGAGATGTGCTTGGTACAACCCTGAGAGATGTGCTTGGTACAACCCTGAGAGATGTGCTTGGTACAACCCTGAGAGATGTCCTTGGTACAACCCTGAGAGATGTGCTTGGTACAACCCTGAGAGATGTGCTTGGTACAACCCTGAGAGATGTGCTTGGTACAACCCTGAGAGATGTGCTTGGTACAACCCTGAGAGATGTGCTTGGTACAACCCTGAGAGATGTGTTTGGTACAACCCTGAGAGATGTGCTTGGTACCACCTTGAGAGATGTGCTTGATACAACCCTAAGAGATGAGCTTGGTACAACCCTGAGATATGTGCTTGGTACAACCCTGAGAGATGTGCTTGGTACAACCCTGAGAGATGTGCTTGGTACAACCCTGAGAGATGTACTTGGTACAACCCTGAGAGATGTGCTTGGTACAACCCTGAGAGATGTGCTTGGTACCACCTTGAGAGATGTGCTTGATACAACCCTGAGAGATGTGCTTGGTACAACCCTGAGAGATGTGTTTGGTACAACCCTGAGAGATGTGCTTGGTACAACCCTGAGAGATGTGCTTGGTACAACCCTGAGAGATGTGCTTGGTACAACCCTGAGAGATGTGCTTGGTACAACCCTGAGAGATGTGCTTGGTACAACCCTGAGAGATGTGCTTGTTACAACCCTGAGAGATGTGCTTGGTACCACCTTGAGAGATGTGCTTGATACAACCCTGAGAGATGTGCTTGATACAACCCTGAGAGATGTGCTTGGTACAACCCTGAGAGATGTGCTTGGTACCATCCAGAAAGATGTGCTTGATACAACCCTGAGAGATGTGCTTGGTACAACCCTGAGAGATGTGCTTGGTACAACCCTGAGAGATGTGCTTGGTACCATCCAGAGAGATGTGCTTGGTACAACCTTGAGAGATGTGCTTGATACAAACTTGAGAGATGTGCTTGATACAACCCTGAGAGATGTGCTTGGTACAACCCTGAAAGATGTGCTTGGTACCATCCAGAGAGATGTGCTTGGTACAACCCTGAGAGATGTGCTTGGTACAACCCTGAGAGATGTGCTTGGTACCATCCAGAGAGATATGCTTGGTACATCCCTGAGAGATTTGCTTGGTACAACCCTGAGAGATGTGCTTGGTACCATCCAGAGAGATGTGCTTCGTACAACCTTGAGAGATGTGCTTGATACAACCTTGAGAGATGTGCTTGATACAACCCTGAGAGATGTGCTTGGTACAACCCTGAGAGATGTGCTTGGTACAACCCTGAGAAATGTGCTTGGTACCATCCAGAAAGATGTGCTTGGAACCATCCAGAGAGATATGCTTGGTACCATCCAGAGAGATGTGCCTGGTACCATCCAGAGATATGTGCTTGGTACAACCCTGAGAGATGTGCTTGGTACCACCTTGAGAGATAGGCTTGGTACCATCCAGAGAGATGTGCATGGTACAACTCTGAGAGATGTGCTTGGTGCAACTCTGAGAGATGTGCTTGGTACAACTCTGAGAGATGTGCTTGGTACAACTCTGAGAGATGTGCTTGGTACAACCCTAAGAGATGTGCTTGGAACCATCCAGAGAGATGTGCTTGGTACCATCCAGAGAGATGTGCTTCGTACAACCTTGAGAGATGTGCTTGATACAACCTTGAGAGATGTGCTTGATACAACCCTGAGAGATGTGCTTGGTACAACCCTGAGAGATGTGCTTGGTACAACCCTGAGAAATGTGCTTGGTACCATCCAGAAAGATGTGCTTGGAACCATCCAGAGAGATATGCTTGGTACCATCCAGAGAGATGTGCCTGGTACCATCCAGAGATATGTGCTTGGTACAACCCTGAGAGATGTGCTTGGTACCACCTTGAGAGATAGGCTTGGTACCATCCAGAGAGATGTGCTTGGTACAACTCTGAGAGATGTGCTTGGTGCAACTCTGAGAGATGTGCTTGGTACAACTCTGAGAGATGTGCTTGGTACAACTCTGAGAGATGTGCTTGGTACAACCCTAAGAGATGTGCTTGGAACCATCCAGAGAGATGTGCTTGGTACCATCCAGAGAGATGTGCTTGGTACCATCCAGAGATATGTGCTTGATACAACCCTGCGAGATGTGCTTGGTACTACCTTAAGAGATGTGCTTGATACAACCCTGAGAGATGTGCTTGGTACAACCCTGAGAGATGTGCTTGGTACAACCCTGAGAGATGTGCTTGGTACCATCCAGAGAGAAGTGCTTGGTACAACCCTGAGAGATGTGCTTGGTACAACCCTGACAGATGTGCTTGGTACCATCCAGAGAGATGTGCTTGGTACAACCTAGAGAGATGTGCTTGATACAACCCTGAGAGATGTGCTTGCTACAACTCTGAGAGATGTGCTTATACAACCCTGAGAGATGTGCTTGATACAACCCTGAGAGATGTGCTTGGTACAACTCTGAGAGATGTGCTTGGTACAACTCTGAGGGATGTGCTTGGTACCATCCAGAGAGATGTGCTTGGTACAACCCTGAGAGATGTGCTTGGTACCACCTTGAGAGATGTGCTTGATACAACCCTGAGAGATGTGCTTGGTACAACCCTGAGAGATGTGCTTGGTACAACCCTGAGAGAAGTGCTTGGTACCATCCAGAGAGATGTGCTTGGTACAACCCTGAGAGATGTGCTTGGTACAACCCTGAGAGATGTGTTTGGTACCATCCAGAGAGATGTGCTTGGTACAACCCTTAGAGATGCGCTTGGTACCATCCAGAGAGATGTGCTTGGTGCAACCTTGAGAGATGTGCTTAATACAACCTTGAGAGATGTGCTTGATACAACCCTGAGAGATGTGCTTGGTACAACCCTGAGAGATATGCTTGGTACAACCCTGAGAGATGTGCTTGGTACCATTTAGAGAGATGTGCTTGGAACCATCCAGAGAGATATGCTTGGTACAACCCTGAGAGATGTGCTTGGTACCACCTTGAGAGATATGCTTGGTACCATCCAGAGAGATGTGCTTGGTACAACTCTGAGAGATCTGCTTGGTACAACTCTGAGAGATGTGCTTGGTACAACTCTGAGAGATGTGCTTGGTACAACAATGAGAGATATGCTTGGAACCATCCAGAGAGATGTGCTAGGTACCATTCAGAGAGATGTGCTTTTTACTATAAAGAGATATGTGCTTGGTACAACCCTGCGAGATGTGCTTGGTACCACCTTGAGAGATGTGCTTGATACAACCCTGAGAGATGTGCTTGGTACAACCCTGAGAGATGTGCTTGGTACAACCCTGAGAGATGTGCTTGGTATCATCCAGAGAGATGTGCTTGGTACAACCCTGAGAGATGTGCTTGGTACAACCCTAACAGATGTGCTTGGTACCATCCAGAGAGATATGCTTGGTACAACCTTGAGAGATGTGCTTGATACAACCCTGAGAGATGTGCTTGGTACAACTCTGAGAGATGTGCTTGGTACAACCCTGAGAGATGTGCTTGGTACCATCCAGAGAGATGTGCTTGGTACAACCCTGAGAGATGTGCTTGGTACCACCTTGAGAGATGTGCTTGATACAACCCTGAGAGATGTGCTTGGTACAACCCTGAGAGATGTGCTTGGTACAACCCTGAGAGATGTGCTTGGTACCATCCAGAGAGATGTGCTTGGTACAACCCTGAGAGATGTGCTTGGCACAACCCTGACAGATGTGCTTGGTACCATTCAGAGAGATGTGCTTGGTACAACCTTGAGAGATGTGCTTGATACAACCCTGAGAGATGTGCTGGTACCATCCAGAGACATGTGCTTGGTACAACCCGGAGATATGTGCTTGGAACCGTCCAGAGAGATGTGCTTGGTACTATCCAGAGAGATGTGCTTGGTACTATCCAGAGAGATGTGCTTGGTACTATCCAGAAAGATGTGCTTGGTACCATCCTGAGAGATGTGCTTGGTACCATCCAGAGAGAGATGTGCTTGGTACCTTCCAGAGAGATGTGCTTGGTACCATCCAGAAAGAGATGTGCTTGGTACCATCCAGAGAGAGAGATGTACTTGGTATCATCCATAGAGATGTGCTTGGTACCGTCCAGAGAGATGTGCTTGGTACCATCCAGAGAGACGTGCTTGGTACCATCCAGAGAGACGTGCTTGGTACCATCCAGAGAGACGTGCTTGGTACCATCCAGAGAGACGTGCTTGGTACCATCCAGAGAGAAGTGCTTGGTACCATCCAGAGAGACGTGCTTGGTACAACCCTGAGAGATGTGCTTGGTTCAACCCTGACAGATGTGCTTGGTACCATCCAGAGAGATGTGCTTGGTACCATCTAGAGAGACGTGCTTGGTACCATCCAGAGAGACGTGCTTGGTACCATCCAGAGAGACGTGCTTGGTACCATCCAGAGAGAAGTGCTTGGTACCATCCAGAGAGACGTGCTTGGTACCATCCAGAGAGACGTGCTTGGTACCATCCAGAGAGACGTGCTTGGTACCATCCAGAGAAAGGTGCTTGGTACCATCCAGAGATACGTGCTTGGTACCATCCAGAGATACGTGCTTGGTACCATCCAGAGAGACGTGCTTGGTACCATCCAGAGAGACGTGCTTGGTACCATCCAGAGAGATACGTGTTTGGTACCATCCAGAGAAACGTGCTTGGTACCATCCAGAGAGATGTGCTTGGTACAACCCTGAGAGATGTGCTTGGTTCAACCCTGACAGATGTGCTTGGTACCATCCAGAGAGATGTGCTTGGTACCATCTAGAGAGACGTGCTTGGTACCATCCAGAGAGACGTGCTTGGTACCATCCAGAGAGACGTGCTTGGTACCATCCAGAGAGAAGTGCTTGGTACCATCCAGAGAGACGTGCTTGGTACCATCCAGAGAGACGTGCTTGGTACCATCCAGAGAGACGTGCTTGGAACCATCCAGAGAAACGTGCTTGGTACCATCCAGAGATACGTGCTTGGTACCATCCAGAAATACGTGCTTGGTACCATCCAGAGAGACGTGCTTGGTACCATCCAGAGAGACGTGCTTGGTACCATCCAGAGAGATACGTGTTTGGTACCATCCAGAGAAACGTGCTTGGTACCATCCAGAGAGATGTGCTTGGTACAACCCTGAGAGATGTGCTTGGTACAACCCTGAGAGATGTGCTTGGTACAACCCTGAGAGATGTACTTGGTACAACCCTGAGAGATGTCCTTGGTAAAACCCTGAGAGATGTGCTTGGTACAACCCTGAGAGATGTGCTTGGTACAACCCTGAGAGATGTGCTTGGTACAACCCTGAGAGATGTGCTTGGTACAACCCTGAGAGATGTGCTTGGTACAACCCTGAGAGATGTGCTTGGTACAACCCTGAGAGATGTGCTTGGTACAACCCTGAGAGATGTACTTGGTACAACCCTGAGAGATGTGCTTGGTACAACCCTGAGAGATGTGCTTGGTACAACCCTGAGAGATGTGCTTGGTACAACCCTGAGAGATGTGCTTGGTACAACCCTGAGAGATGTGCTTGGTACAACCCTGAGAGATGTGCTTGGTACCACATTGAGAGATGTGCTTGATACAACCCTGAGAGATGTGCTTGATACAACCCTGAGAGATGTGCTTGGTACAACCCTGAGAGATGTGCTTGGTACAACCCTGAGAGATGTGCTTGGTACAACCCTGAGAGATGTGCTTGGTACCATCCAGAGAGATGTGCTTGGTACAACCTTGAGAGATGTGCTTGATACAAACTTGAGAGATGTGCTTGATACAACCCTGAGAGATGTGCTTGGTACAACCCTGAAAGATGTGCTTGGTACCATCCAGAGAGATGTGCTTTATACAACCCTGAGAGATGAGCTTGGTACAACCCTGAGAGATGTGCTTGGTACCATCCAGAGAGATATGCTTGGTACATCCCTGAGAGATTTGCTTGGTACAACCCTGAGAGATGTGCTTGGTACCATACAGATAGATGTGCTTCGTACAACCTTGAGAGATGTGCTTGATACAACCTTGAGAGATGTGCTTGATACAACCCTGAGAGATGTGCTTGGTACAACCCTGAGAGATGTGCTTGGTACAACCCTGAGAAATGTGCTTGGTACCATCCAGAGAGATGTGCTTGGAACCATCCAGAGAGATATGCTTGGTACCATCCAGAGAGATGTGCCTGGTACCATCCAGAGATATGTGCTTGGTACAACCCTGAGAGATGTGCTTGGTACGACCTTGAGAGATAGGCTTGGTACCATCCAGAGAGATGTGCTTGGTACAACTCTGAGAGATGTGCTTGGTGCAACTCTGAGAGATGTGCTTGGTACAACTCTGAGAGATGTGCTTGGTGCAACTCTGAGAGATGTGCTTGGTACAAACCTAAGAGATGTGCTTGGAACCATCCAGAGAGATGTGCTTGGTACCATCCAGAGAGATGTGCTTGGTACCATCCAGAGATATGTGCTTGATACAACCCTGCGAGATGTGCTTGGTACTACCTTAAGAGATGTGCTTGATACAACCCTGAGAGATGTGCTTGGTACAACCCTGAGAGATGTGCTTGGTACAACCCTGAGAGATGTGCTTGGTACCATCCAGAGAGAAGTGATTGGTACAACCCTGAGAGATGTGCTTGGTACAACCCTGACAGATGTGCTTGGTACCATCCAGAGAGATGTGCTTGGTACAACCTAGAGAGATGTGCTTGATACAACCCTGAGAGATGTGCTTGCTACAACTCTGAGAGATGTGCTTATACAACCCTGAGAGATGTGCTTGATACAACCCTGAGAGATGTGCTTGGTACAACTCTGAGAGATGTGCTTGATACAACTCTGAGGGATGTGCTTGGTACCATCCAGAGAGATGTGCTTGGTACAACCCTGAGAGATGTGCTTGGTACCACCTTGAGAGATGTGCTTGATACAACCCTGAGAGATGTGCTTGGTACAACCCTGAGAGATGTGCTTGGTACAACCCTGAGAGAAGTGCTTGGTACCATCCAGAGAGATGTGCTTGGTACAACCCTGAGAGATGTGCTTGGTACAACCCTGAGATATGTGTTTGGTACCATCCAGAGAGATGTGCTTGGTACAACCCTGAGAGATGCGCTTGGTACCATCCAGAGAGATGTGCTTGGTGCAACCTCGAGAGATGTGCTTGATACAACCTTGAGAGATGTGCTTGATACAACCCTGAGAGATGTGCTTGGTACAACCCTGAGAGATATGCTTGGTACAACCCTGAGAGATGTGCTTGGTACCATTTAGAGAGATGTGCTTGGAACCATCCAGAGAGATATGCTTGGTACAACCCTGAGAGATGTGCTTGGTACCACCTTGAGAGATATGCTTGGTACCATCCAGAGAGATGTGCTTGGTACAACTCTGAGAGATCTGCTTGGTACAACTCTGAGAGATGTGCTTGGTACAACTCTGAGAGATGTGCTTGGAACCATCCAGAGAGATATGCTTGGTACAACCCTGAGAGATGTGCTTGGTACCACCTTGAGAGATATGCTTGGTACCATCCAGAGAGATGTGCTTGGTACAACTCTGAGAGATCTGCTTGGTACAACTCTGAGAGATGTGCTTGGTACAACTCTGAGAGATGTGCTTGGTACAACAATGAGAGATATGCTTGGAACCATCCAGAGAGATGTGCTTGGTACCATTCAGAGAGATGTGCTTTTTACCAAAAAGAGATATGTGCTTGGTACAACCCTGCGAGATGTGCTTGGTACCAACTTGAGAGATGTGCTTGATACAACCCTGAGAGATGTGCTTGGTACAACCCTGAGAAATGTGCTTGGTACAACCCTGAGAGATGTGCTTGGTACCATCCAGAGAGATGTGCTTGGTACAACCCTGAGAGATGTGCTTGGTACAACCCTGACAGATGTGCTTGGTACCATCCAGAGAGATATGCTTGGTACAACCTTGAGAGATGTGCTTGATACAACCCTGAGAGATGTGCTTGGTACAACTCTGAGAGATGTGCTTGGTACAACCCTGAGAGATGTGCTTGGTACCATCCAGAGAGATGTGCTTGGTACAACCCTGAGAGATGTGCTTGGTACCACCTTGAGAGATGTGCTTGATACAACCCTGAGAGATGTGCTTGGTACAACCCTGAGAGATGTGCTTGGTACAACCCTGAGAGATGTGCTTGGTACCATCCAGAGAGATGTGCTTGGTACAACCCTGAGAGATGTGCTTGGCACAACCCTGACAGATGTGCTTGGTACCATTCAGAGAGATGTGCTTGGTACAACCTTGAGAGATGTGCTTGATACAACCCTGAGAGATGTGCTGGTACCATCCAGAGACATGTGCTTGGTACAACCCGGAGATATGTGCTTGGAACCGTCCAGAGAGATGTGCTTGGTACTATCCAGAGAGATGTGCTTGGTACTATCCAGAGAGATGTGCTTGGTACTATCCAGAAAGATGTGCTTGGTACCATCCTGAGAGATGTGCTTGGTACCATCCAGAGAGAGATGTGCTTGGTACCTTCCAGAGAGATGTGCTTGGTACCATCCAGAAAGAGATGTGCTTGGTACCATCCAGAGAGAGAGATGTACTTGGTATCATCCATAGAGATGTGCTTGGTACCGTCCAGAGAGATGTGCTTGGTACCATCCAGAGAGAAGTGCTTGGTACCATCCAGAGAGACGTGCTTGGTACCATCCAGAGAGACGTGCTTGGTACCATCCAGAGAGACGTGCTTGGTACCATCCAGAGAGAAGTGCTTGGTACCATCCAGAGAGACGTGCTTGGTACAACCCTGAGAGATGTGCTTGGTACAACCCTGACAGATGTGCTTGGTACCATCCAGAGAGATGTGCTTGGTACCATCTAGAGAGACGTGCTTGGTACCATCCAGAGAGACGTGCTTGGTACCATCCAGAGAGACGTGCTTGGTACCATCCAGAGAGAAGTGCTTGGTACCATCCAGAGAGACGTGCTTGGTACCATCCAGAGAGACGTGCTTGGTACCATCCAGAGAGACGTGCTTGGTACCATCCAGAGAAACGTGCTTGGTACCATCCAGAGATACGTGCTTGGTACCATCCAGAGATACGTGCTTGGTACCATCCAGAGAGACGTGCTTGGTACCATCCAGAAAGACGTGCTTGGTACCATCCAGAGAGACGTGCTTGGTACCATCCAGAGAGATACGTGTTTGGTACCATCCAGAGAAACGTGCTTGGTACTATCCAGAGAGATGTGCTTGGTACAACCCTGAGAGATGTGCTTGGTACAACCCTGAGAGATGTGCTTGGTACAACCCTGAGAGATGTCCTTGGTACAACCCTGAGAGATGTACTTGGTACAACCCTGAGAGATGTGCTTGGTACAACCCTGAGAGATGTGCTTGGTACAACCCTGAGAGATGTGCTTGGTACAACCCTGAGAGATGTGCTTGGTACAACCCTGAGAGATGTGCTTGGTACAACCCTGAGAGATGTGCTTGGTACCACCTTGAGAGATGTGCTTGATACAACCCTAAGAGATGAGCTTGGTACAACCCTGAGAGATGTGCTTGGTACAACCCTGAGAGATGTGCTTGGTACAACCCTGAGAGATGTGCTTGGTACAACCCTGAGAGATGTACTTGGTACAACCCTGAGAGATGTGCTTGGTACAACCCTGAGAGATGTGCTTGGTACCACCTTGAGAGATGTGCTTGATACAACCCTGAGAGATGTGCTTGGTACAACCCTGAGAGATGTGCTTGGTACAACCCTGAGAGATGTGCTTGGTACAACCCTGAGAGATGTGCTTGGTACAACCCTGAGAGATGTGCTTGGTACAACCCTGAGAGATGTGCTTGGTACAACCCTGAGAGATGTGCTTGGTACAACCCTGAGAGATGTGCTTGGTACAACCCTGAGAGATGTGCTTGGTACCACCTTGAGAGATGTGCTTGATACAACCCTGAGAGATGTGCTTGATACAACCCTGAGAGATGTGCTTGGTACAACCCTGAGAGACGTGCTTGGTACCATCCAGAAAGATGTGCTTGATACAACCCTGAGAGATGTGCTTGGTACAACCCTGAGAGATGTGCTTGGTACAACCCTGAGAGATGTGCTTGGTACCATCCAGAGAGATGTGCTTGGTACAACCTTGAGAGATGTGCTTGATGCAAACTTGAGAGATGTGCTTGATACAACCCTGAGAGATGTGCTTGGTACAACCCTGAAAGATGTGCTTGGTACCATCCAGAGAGATGTGCTTGGTACAACCCTGAGAGATGTGCTTGGTACAACCCTGAGAGATGTGCTTGGTACCATCCAGAGAGATGTGCTTTGTACAACCCTGAGAGATTTGCTTGGTACAACCCTGAGAGATGTGCTTGGTACCATCCAGAGAGATGTGCTTCGTACAACCTTGAGAGATGTGCTTGATACAACCTTGAGAGATGTGCTTGATACAACCCTGAGAGATGTGCTTGGTACAACCCTGAGAGATGTGCTTGGTACAACCCTGAGAAATGTGCTTGATACAACCCTGAGAGATGTGCTTGGTACAACCCTGAGAGATGTGCTTGGTACAACCCTGAGAAATGTGCTTGGTACCATCCAGAGAGATGTGCTTAGAACCATCCAGAGAGATATGCTTGGTACCATCCAGAGAGAAGTGCTTGGTACAACCCTGAGAGATGTGCTTGGTACAACCCTGACAGATGTGCTTGGTACCATCCAGAGAGATGTGCTTGGTACAACCTAGAGAGATGTGCTTGATACAACCCTGAGAGATGTGCTTGCTACAACTCTGAGAGATGTGCTTATACAACCCTGAGAGATGTGCTTGATACAACCCTGAGAGATGTGCTTGGTACAACTCTGAGAGATGTGCTTGGTACAACTCTGAGGGATGTGCTTGGTACCATCCAGAGAGTTGTGCTTGGTACAACCCTGAGAGATGTGCTTGGTACCACCTTGAGAGATGTGCTTGATACAACCCTGAGAGATGTGCTTGGTACAACCCTGATAGATGTGCTTGGTACAACCCTGAGAGAAGTGCTTGGTACCATCCAGAGAGATGTGCTTGGTACAACCCTGAGAGATGTGCTTGGTACAACCCTGAGAGATGTGTTTGGTACCATCCAGAGAGATGTGCTTGGTACAACCCTGAGAGATGCGCTTGGTACCATCCAGAGAGATGTGCTTGGTGCAACCTTGAGAGATGTGCTTGATACAACCTTGAGAGATGTGCTTGATACAACCCTGAGAGATGTGCTTGGTACAACCCTGAGAGATATGCTTGGTACAACCCTGAGAGATG
This sequence comes from Procambarus clarkii, assembly GCF_040958095.1. Taxonomy (NCBI): domain Eukaryota; kingdom Metazoa; phylum Arthropoda; class Malacostraca; order Decapoda; family Cambaridae; genus Procambarus; species Procambarus clarkii. The sequence continues at coordinate 86,224 of NW_027189724.1, forward strand.
TGCTTGGTACCATTTAGAGAGATGTGCTTGGAACCATCCAGAGAGATATGCTTGGTACAACCCTGAGAGATGTGCTTGGTACCACCTTGAGAGATATGCTTGGTACCATCCAGAGAGATGTGCTTGGTACAACTCTGAGAGATCTGCTTGGTACAACTCTGAGAGATGTGCTTGGTACAACTCTGAGAGATGTGCTTGGTACAACAATGAGAGATATGCTTGGAACCATCCAGAGAGATGTGCTTGGTACCATTCAGAGAGATGTGCTTTTTACCATAAAGAGATATGTGCTTGGTACAACCCTGCGAGATGTGCTTGGTACCACCTTGGGAGATGTGCTTGATACAACCCTGAGAGATGTGCTTGGTACAACCCTGAGAGATGTGCTTGGTACAACCCTGAGAGATGTGCTTGGTACCATCCAGAGAGATGTGCTTGGTACAACCCTGAGAGATGTGCTTGGTACAACCCTAACAGATGTGCTTGGTACCATCCAGAGAGATATGCTTGGTACAACCTTGAGAGATGTGCTTGATACAACCCTGAGAGATGTGCTTGGTACAACTCTGAGAGATGTGCTTGGTACAACCCTGAGAGATGTGCTTGGTACCATCCAGAGAGATGTGCTTGAAACAACCCTGAGAGATGTGCTTGGTACAACCCTGAGAGATGTGCTTGGTACAACCCTGAGAGATGTGCTTGGTACCATCCAGAGAGATGTGCTTGGTACAACCTTGAGAGATGTGCTTGATACAAACTTGAGAGATGTGCTTGATACAACCCTGAGAGATGTGCTTGGTACAACCCTGAAAGATGTGCTTGGTACCATCCAGAGAGATGTGCTTGGTACAACCCTGAGAGATGTGCTTGGTACCATCCAGAGAGATGTGCTTTGTACAACCCTGAGAGATTTGCTTGGTACAACCCTGAGAGATGTGCTTGGTACCATCCAGAGAGATGTGCTTCGTACAACCTTGAGAGATGTTCTTGATACAACCTTGAGAGATGTGCTTGATACAACCCTGAGAGATGTGCTTGGTACAACCCTGAGAGATGTGCTTGGTACAACCCTGAGAAATGTGCTTGGTACCATCCAGAGAGATGTGCTTGGAACCATCCAGAGATATGCTTGGTACCATCCAGAGAGATGTGCCTGGTACCATCCAGAGATATGTGCTTGGTACAACCCTGAGAGATGTGCTTGGTACCACCTTGAGAGATATGCTTGGTACCATCCAGAGAGATGTGCTTGGTACAACTCTGAGAGATGTGCTTGGTGCAACTCTGAGAGATGTGCTTGGTACATCTCTGAGAGATGTGCTTGGTACAACTCTGAGAGATGTGCTTGGTACAACCCTAAGAGATGTGCTTGGAACCATCCAGAGAGATGTGCTTGGTACCATCCAGAGTGATGTGCTTGGTACCATCCAGAGATATGTGCTTGGTACAACCCTGCGAGATGTGCTTGGTACTACCTTGAGAGATGTGCTTGATACAACCCTGAGAGATGTGCTTGGTACAACCCTGAGAGATGTGCTTGGTACAACCCTGAGAGATGTGCTTGGTACCATCCAGAGAGACGTGCTTGGTACCATCTAGAGAGACGAGCTTGGTACCATCCAGAGAGACGTGCTTGGTACCATCCAGAGAGACGTGCTTGGTACCTTCCAGAGAGAAGTGCTTGGTACCATCCAGAGAGACGTGCTTGGTACCATCCAGAGAGACGTGCTTGGTACCATCCAGAGATACGTGCTTGGTACCATCCAGAGAGACGTGCTTGGTACCATCCAGAAAGACGTGCTTGGTACCATCCAGAGAGACGTGCTTGGTACCATCCAGAGAGAGACGTGTTTGGTACCATCCAGAGAAACGTGCTTGGTACCATCCAGAGAGATGTGCTTGGTGCAACCCTGAGAGATGTGCTTGGTACAACCCTGAGAGATGTGCTTGGTACAACCCTGAGAGATGTCCTTGGTACAATCCTGAGAGATGTGCTTGGTACAACCCTGAGAGATGTGCTTGTTACAACCCTGAGAGATGTGCTTATTACAACCCTGAGAGATGTGCTTGGTACAACCCTGAGAGATGTGTTTGGTACAACCCTGAGAGATGTGCTTGGTACATCCCTGAGAGATGTGCTTGGTACCACCTTGAGTGATGTGCTTGGTACCACCTTGAGAGATGTGCTTGATACAACCCTAAGAGATGAGCTTGGTACAACCCTGAGAGATGTGCTTGGTACAACCCTGAGAGATGTGCTTGGTACAACCCTGAGAGATGTGCTTGGTACAACCCTGAGAGATTTGCTTGGTACAACCCTGAGAGATGTGCTTGGTACCATCCAGAGAGATGTGCATCGTACAACCTTGAGAGATGTGCTTGATACAACCTTGAGAGATGTGCTTGATACAACCCTGAGAGATGTGCTTGGTACAACCCTGAGAGATGTGCTTGGTACAACCCTGAGAAATGTGCTTGGTACCATCCAGAGAGATGTGCTTGGAACCATCCAGAGAGATATGCTTGGTACCATCCAGAGAGATGTGCCTGGTACCATCCAGAGATATGTGCTTGGTACAGCCCTGAGAGATGTGCTTGGTACCACCTTGAGAGATAGGCTTGGTACCATCCAGAGAGATGTGCTTGGTACAACTCTGAGAGATGTGCTTGGTGCAACTCTGAGAGATGTGCTTGGTACAACTCTGAGAGATGTGCTTGGTACAACTCTGAGAGATGTGCTTGGTACAACCCTAAGAGATGTGCTTGGAACCATCCAGAGAGATGTGCTTGGTACCATCCAGAGAGATGTGCTTGGTACCATCCAGAGATATGTGCTTGATACAACCCTGCGAGATGTGCTTGGTACTACCTTAAGAGATGTGCTTGATACAACCCTGAGAGATGTGCTTGGTACAACCCTGAGAGATGTGCTTGGTACAACCCTGAGAGATGTGCTTGGTACCATCCAGAGAGAAGTGCTTGGTACAACCCTGAGAGATGTGCTTGGTACAACCCTGACAGATGTGCTTGGTACCATCCAGAGAGATGTGCTTGGTACAACCTAGAGAGATGTGCTTGATACAACCCTGAGAGATGTGCTTGCTACAACTCTGAGAGATGTGCTTATACAACCCTGAGAGATGTGCTTGATACAACCCTGAGAGATGTGCTTGGTACAACTCTGAGAGATGTGCTTGGTACAACCCTGAGAGATGTGCTTGGTACCACCTTGAGAGATGTGCTTGATACAACCCTGAGAGATGTGCTTGGTACAACCCTGAGAGATGTGCTTGGTACAACCCTGAGAGAAGTGCTTGGTACCATCCAGAGAGATGTGCTTGGTACAACTCTGAGAGATGTGCTTGGTACAACCCTGAGAGATGTGTTTGGTACCATCCAGAGAGATGTGCTTGGTACAACCCTGAGAGATGCGCTTGGTACCATCCAGAGAGATGTGCTTGGTGCAACCTTGAGAGATGTGCTTGATACAACCTTGAGAGATGTGCTTGATACAACCCTGAGAGATGTGCTTGGTACAACCCTGAGAGATATGCTTGGTACAACCCTGAGAGATGTGCTTGGTACCATTTAGAGAGATGTGCTTGGAACCATCCAGAGAGATATGCTTGGTACAACCCTGAGAGATGTGCTTGGTACCACCTTGAGAGATATGCTTGGTACCATCCAGAGAGATGTGCTTGGTACAACTCTGAGAGATCTGCTTGGTACAACTCTGAGAGATGTGCTTGGTACAACTCAGAGAGATGTGCTTGGTACAACAATGAGAGATATGCTTGGAACCATCCAGAGAGATGTGCTTGGTACCATTCAGAGAGATGTGCTTTTTACCATAAAGAGATATGTGCTTGGTACAACCCTGCGAGATGTGCTTGGTACCACCTTGAGAGATGTGCTTGATACAACCCTGAGAGATGTGCTTGGTACAACCCTGAGAGATGTGCTTGGTACAACCCTGAGAGATGTGCTTGGTACCATCCAGAGAGATGTGCTTGGTACAACCCTGAGAGATGTGCTTGGTACAACCCTAACAGATGTGCTTGGTACCATCCAGAGAGATATGCTTGGTACAACCTTGAGAGATGTGCTTGATACAACCCTGAGAGATGTGCTTGGTACAACTCTGAGAGATGTGCTTGGTACAACCCTGAGAGATGTGCTTGGTACCATCCAGAGAGATGTGCTTGGTACAACCCTGAGAGATGTGCTTGGTACCACCTTGAGAGATGTGCTTGATACAACCCTGAGAGATGTGCTTGGTACAACCCTGAGAGATGTGCTTGGTACAACCCTGAGAGATGTGCTTGGTACCATCCAGAGAGATGTGCTTGGTACAACCCTGAGAGATGTGCTTGGCACAACCCTGACAGATGTGCTTGGTACCATTCAGAGAGATGTGCTTGGTACAACCTTGAGAGATGTGCTTGATACAACCCTGAGAGATGTGCTTGGTACCATCCAGAGACATGTGCTTGGTACAACCCGGAGATATGTGCTTGGAACCGTCCAGAGAGATGTGCTTGGTACTATCCAGAGAGATGTGCTTGGTACTATCCAGAGAGATGTGCTTGGTACTATCCAGAAAGATGTGCTTGGTACCATCCTGAGAGATGTGCTTGGTACCATCCAGAGAGAGATGTGCTTGGTACCTTCCAGAGAGATGTGCTTGGTACCATCCAGAAAGAGATGTGCTTGGTACCATCCAGAGAGAGAGATGTACTTGGTATCATCCATAGAGATGTGCTTGGTACCGTCCAGAGAGATGTGCTTGGTACCATCCAGAGAGAAGTGCTTGGTACCATCCAGAGAGACGTGCTTGGTACCATCCAGAGAGACGTGCTTGGTACCATCCAGAGAGACGTGCTTGGTACCGTCCAGAGAGACGTGCTTGGTACCATCCAGAGAGACGTGCTTGGTACCATCCAGAGAGACGTGTTTGGTACCATCCAGAGAGACGTGCTTGGTACCATCCAGAGAGACGTGCTTGGTACCATCCAGAGAGAGACGTGTTTGGTACCATCCAGAGAGACGTGCTTGGTACCATCCAGAGAGATTTGCTTGGTACAACCCTGAGAGATGTGCTTGGAACCATCCAGAGAGATGTGCTTGGTACCATCCAGAGAGACGTACTTGGTACCATCCAGAGAGAGGTACTTGGTACCATCCAGAGAGACGTGCTTGGTACCATGCAGAGAGACGTGCTTGGTACCATCCAGAGAGATGTGCTTGGTACCATCCAGAGAGACGTGCTTGGTACCATCCAGAGAGACGTGTTTGGTACCATCCAGAGAGACGTGCTTGGTACCATCCAGAGAGATGTGCTTGGTACCATCCAGAGAGACGGGCTTGGTACCATCCAGAGAGACGTGCTTGGTACCATCCAGACAGACGTGCTTGGTACCATACAGAGAGACGTGCTTGGTTCCATCCAGAGAGACGTGCTTGGTACCATCCAGAGAGACGTGCTTGGTACCATCCAGAGAGACGTGCTTGGTACCATCCAGAGAGACGTGCTTGGTACCATCCAGAGAGATGTGCTTGGTACCATCCAGAGAGACGTGCTTGGTACGATCTAGAGAGACGTGCTTGGTACCATCCAGAGAGACGTGCTTGGTACCATCCAGAGAGACGTGCTTGGTACCATCCAGAGAGAAGTGCTTGGTACCATCCAGAGAGACGTGCTTGGTACCATCCAGAGAGACGTGCTTGGTACCATCCAGAGAGACGTGCTTGGTACCATCCAGAGAGACGTGCTTCGTACCATCCAGAGAGACGTGCTTGGTACCATCCAGAGAGACGTGCTTGGTACCATCCAGAGATACGTGCTTGGTACCATCCAGAAAGACGTGCTTGTTACCATCCAGAAAGACGTGCTTGGTACCATCCAGAGAGACGTGCTTGGTACCATCCAGTGAGAGACGTGTTTGGTACCATCCAGAGAGACGTGCTTGGTACCATCCAGAGAGACGTGCTTGGTACCATCCAGAGAGATGTGCTTGGTACAACCCTGAGAGATGTGCTTGGTACAACCCTGAGAGATGTGCTTGGTACAACCCTGAGAGATGTCCTTGGTACAACCCTGAGAGATGTGCTTGGTACAACTCGGAGAGATGTGCTTGGTACAACCCTGAGAGATGTGCTTGGTACAACCCTGAGAGATGTGCTTGGTACAACCCTGAGAGATGTGCTTGGTATAACCCTGAGAGATGTGCTTGGTACAACCCTGAGAGATGTGCTTGGTACCACCTTGAGAGATGTGCTTGATACAACCCTAGGAGATGTGCTTGGTACAACCCTGAGAGATGTGCTTGGTACAACCCTGAGAGATGTGCTTGGTACAACCCTGAGAGATGTGCTTGGTACAACCCTGAGAGATGTACTTGGTACAACCCTGAGAGATGTGCTTGGTACAACCCTGAGAGATGTGCTTGGTACCACCTTGAGAGATATGCTTGGTACAACCCTGAGAGATGTGCTTGGTACAACCCTGAGAGATGTGCTTGGTACAACCCTGAGAGATGTGCTTGGTACCACCTTGAGAGATGTGCTTGATACAACCCTGAGAGATGTGCTTGATACAACCCTGAGAAATGTGCTTGGTACAACCCTGAGAGATGTGCTTGGTACCATCCAGAGAGATGTGCTTCGTACAACCCTGAGAGATGTGCTTGGTACAACCCTGAGAGATGTGCTTGGTACAACCCTGAGAGATGTGCTTGGTACCATCCAGAGAGATGTGTTTGGTACAACCTTGAGAGATGTGCTTGATACAACCTTGAAAGATGTGCTTGATACAGCCCTGAGAGATGTGCTTGGTACAACCCTGAAAGATGTGCTTGGTACCATCCAGAGAGATGTGCTTGGTACAACCCTGAGAGATGTGCTTGGTACAACCCTGAGAGATGTGCTTGGTACCATCCAGAGAGATGTGCTTCGTACAACCTTGAGAAATGTGCTTGATACAGCCTTGAGAGATGTGCTTGATACAACCCTGAGAGATGTGCTTGGTACAACCCTGAGAGATGTGCTTGGTACAACCCTGAGAATGTGCTTGGTACCATCCAGAGAGATGTGCTTGGAACCATCCAGAGAGATATGCTTGGTACCATCCAGAGAGATGTGCTTGGTACCATCCAGAGATATGTGCTTGGTACAACCCTGAGAGATGTGCTTGGTACCACCTTGAGAGATATGCTTGGTACCATCCATAGAGATGTGCTTGGTACAACTCTGAGAGATGTGCTTGGTGCAACTCTGAGAGATGTGCTTGGTACAACTCTGAGAAATATGCTTGGTACAACTCTGAGAGATGTGCTTGGTACAACCCTGAGAGATGTGCTTGGAACCATCCAGAGAGATGTGCTTGGTACCATCCAGAGAGATGTGCTTGGTACCATCCAGAGATATGTACTTGGTACAACCCTGCGAGATGTGCTTGGTACCACCTTGAGAGATGTGTTTGATACAACCCTGAGAGATGTGCTTGGTACAACCCTGAGAGATGTGCTTGGTACAACCCTGAGAGATGTGCTTGGTACCATCCAGAGAGATGTGCTTGGTACAACCCTGAGAGATGTGCTTGGTACAACCCTGACAGATGTGCTTGGTACCATCCAGAGAGATGTGCTTGGTACAACCTAGAGAGATGTGCTTGATACAACCCTGAGAGATGTGCTTGGTACAACTCTGAGAGATGTGCTTATACAACCCTGAGAGATGTGCTTGATACAACCCTGAGAGATGTGCTTGGTACAACTCTGAGAGATGTGCTTGGTACAACCCTGAGGGATGTGCTTGGTACCATCCAGAGAGATGTGCTTGGTACAACCCTGAGAGATGTGCTTGGTACCACCTTGAGAGATGTGCTTGATACAACCCTGAGAGATGTGCTTGGTACAACCCTGAGAGATGTGCTTGGTACAACCCTGAGAGAAGTGCTTGGTACCATCCAGAGAGATGTGCTTGGTACAACCCTGAGAGATGTGCTTGGTACAATCCTGAGAGATGTGTTTGGTACCATCCAGAGAGATGTGCTTGGTACAACCCTGAGAGATGTGCTTGGTACCATCCAGAGAGATGTGCTTGGTACAACCTTGAGAGATGTGCTTGATACAACCTTGAGAGATGTGCTTGATACAACCCTGAGAGATGTGCTTGGTACCGTCCAGAGAGATGTGCTTGGTACCATCCAGAGAGATGTGCTTGGTACCATCCAGAGAGATGTGCTTGGAACCATCCAGAGAGATATGCTTGGTACAACCCTGAGAGATGTGCTTGGTACAACTCTGAGAGATCTGCTTGGTACAACTCTGAGAGATGTGCTTGGTACAACTCTGAGAGATGTGCTTGGTACAACCCTGAGAGATGTGCTTGGTACCATCCAGAGAGATGTGCTTGGTACAACCGTGAGAGATGTGCTTGGTACAACCCTAACAGATGTGCTTGGTACGATCCAGAGAGATGTGCTTGGTACAACCTTGAGAGATGTGCTTGATACAACCCTGAGAGATGTGCTTGGTACAACTCTGAGAGATGTGCTTGGTACAACCCTGAGAGATGTGCTTGGTACCATCCAGAGAGATGTGCTTGGTACAACCCTGAGAGATGTGCTTGGTACCTTCTTGAGAGATGTGCTTGATACAACCCTGAGAGATGTGCTTGGTACAACCTGAGAGATGTGCTTGGTACAACCCTGAGAGATGTGCTTGGTACCATCCAGAGAGATGTGCTTGGTACAACCCTGAGAGATGTGCTTGGTACAACCCTGACAGATGTGCTTGGTACCATTCAGAGAGATGTGCTTGGTACAACCTTGAGAGATGTGCTTGATACAACCCTGAGAGATGTGCTTGGTACCATCCAGAGACATGTGCTTGGTACAACCCTGAGATATGTGCTTGGAACCGTCCAGAGAGATGTACTTGGTACTATCCAGAGAGATGTGCTAGGTACTATCCAGAGAGATGTGCTTGGTACTGTCCAGAAAGATAAGTTTGGTACCGTCCAGAGAGATGTGCTTGGTACCATCCAGAGAGATGTGCTTGGTACCATCCAGAGAGATGTGCTTGGTACCATCCAGAGAGAGATGTGCTTGGTACCTTCCAGAGATGTGCTTGGTACCATCCAGAAAGAGATGTGCTTGGTACCATCCAGAGAGAGAGATGTGCTTGGTATCATCCAGAGAGATGTGCTTGGTACCGTCCAGAGAGACGTGCTTGGTACTATCCAGAGAGACGTGCTTGATACTATCCAGAGAGACGTGCTTGGTACCATCCAGAGAGAAGTGCTTGGTACCATCCAGAGAGACGTGCTTGGTACCATCCAGAGAGACGTGCTTGGTACCATCCAGAGAGACGTGCATGGTACCATCCAGAGAGACGTGCTTGGTACCATCCAGAGAGACGTGTTTGGTACCATCCAGAGAGACGTGCTTGGTACCATCCAGAGAGACGTGCTTGGTACCATCCAGAGAGAGACGTGTTTGGTACCATCCAGAGAGACGTGCTTGGTACCACCTTGAGAGATGTGCTTGATACAACCCTGAGAGATGTGCTTGGTACAACCCTGAGAGATGTGCTTGGTACAACCCAGAGATATGTGCTTGGTACAACCCTGAGAGATGTGCTTGGTACAACCCTGAGAGATGTACTTGGTACAACCCTGAGAGATGTGCTTTGTACAACCCTGAGAGATGTGCTTTTACAACCCTGAGAGATGTGCTTGGCACAACCCTGAGAGATGTGCTTGGTACCACCTTGAGAGATGTGCTTGATACAACCCTGAGAGATGTGCTTGGTACAATCTTGAGAGATGTGCTTGGTACAACCCTGAGAGATGTGCTTGGTACCATCCAGAGAGATGTGCTTGGAACAACCCTGAGAGATGTGCTTGATACAACCCTGAGAGATGTGCTTGGTACAACCCTGAGAGATGTGCTTGGTACAACCCTGAGAGATGTGCTTGGTACAACCCTGAGAGATGTGCTTGGTACAACCCTGAGAGAAGTGCTTGGTACAACCCTGAGAGATGTGCTTGGTACCACCTTGAGAGATGTGCTTGCTACAACCCCTGAGTGATGTGCTTGGTACAACCCTGAGAGATGTGCTTGGTACCACCATGAGAGATGTGCTTGATGCAACCCTGAGAGATGTGCTTGGTACAACCCTGAGAGATGTGCTTGGTACAACCCTGAGAGATGTGCTTGGTACAACCCTGAGAGATGTGCTTGGTACCATCCAGAGAGATGTGCTTGGTACAACCCTGAGAGATGTGCTTGGTACAACCCTGAGAGATGTGCTTGGTACCATCCATAGAGATGTGCTTGGTACAACCCTGAGAGATGTGCTTGGTACAACCCTGAGAGATGTGCTTGGTACCATCCAGAGAGATGTGCTTGGTACAACCTTTAGAGATGTGCTTGATACAACCTTGATAGATGTGCTTGATACAACCCTGAGAGATGTGCTTGTTACAACCCTGAATGATGTGCTTGGTACCATCCAGAGAGATGTGCTTGGTACAACCCTGAGAGATGTTCTTGGTACAACCCTGAGAGATGTGCTTGGTACCATCCAGAGAGATGTGCTTGGTACAACCCTGAGAGATGTGCTTGGTACAACCCTGAGAGATGTGCTTGGTACCATCCAGAGAGATGTGCTTCGTACAACCTTGAGAGATGTGCTTGATACAACCTTGAGAGATGTGCTTGATACAACCCTGAGAGATGTGCTTGGTACAACCCTGAGAGATGTGCTTGGTACAACCCTGAGAAATGTGCTTGGTACCATCCAGAGAGATGTGCTTGGAACCATCCAGAGAGATATGCTTGGTACCATCCAGAGAGATGTGCTTGGTACCATCCAGAGATATGTGCTTGGTACAACTCTGAGAGATGTGCTTGGTACAACTCTGAGAGATGTGCTTGGTACAACTCTGACCCAGCAAACAATTTTAGGTTGCCACACCATATCTGGAAAGTATTTGAAAGGATTGGAAACGTTTGTTTTATCGTATCAGATACGGATTAGTGTGTGGACTTAAATAGGTTTCCAAAACTTATAACCAAAACCTACGTATCTAACACTAATTTGAGATGTTGTGGCAACTTTACAATCCTAACATGAATCATTCATAATCCATTCATACACCAATATGAAATCTCTTGTGAAAGGTTTGAGCCTATAATCTGAACCCTTTTCACATCTTTGCGTTTAAAGTTAAATTTCTTGAAATTAAATTATATTATTTTATATCATATTATTTTTATTATATTTTATTTTATATCATATTATTTTTATTATATTTTATTTTATATTATATTATTTTTTTCAATTTAAATATTAAACCAATTTAAGAGAAAAAAAATCTAATAATTTATATTTCTTTTATTATTTACTAACAATTATAATTATTTACTAACGGAGAGAAGGGAGGCTGTATGGTGGACAGTGGCGGCTGTGGCGGACAGTGGCGGCGGTGGCGGATAGTGGCGGCGGACGGACAGTGGCGGCTGTGGCGGCGGTGGCGGACAGTGGCGGCGGTGGCGGACAGTGGCGGCGGACGGACAGTGGTGGCGGGCGGACAGTGGCGGCTGTGGCGGCGGTGGCGGACAGTGGCGGCGGTGGCGGACAGTGGCGGCGGACGGACAGTGGTGGCGGGCGGACAGTGGCGGCTGTGGCGGCGGCCGGACAGTGGCGGCAGTGGCGGACAGTGGCGGCGGAGGCGGATAGTGGCGGCGGTGGCGGACAGTGGCGGCGGTGGCGGACAGTGGCGGCGGGCGGACAGTGGCGGCGGTGGTTGACAGTGGCGGCGGTGGCGGATAGTGGCGGCGGGCGGACAGTGGCGGCGGTGGTTGACAGTGGCGGCGGTGGCGGATAGTGGCGGCGGGCGGACAGTGGCGGCTGTGGCGGCGGTGGTGGCGGTGGTGGGCAGTGGCGGCGGTGGCGGATAGTGGCGGCGGGCGGACAGTGGCGGCGGTGGTTGACAGTGGTGGCGGTGGCGGATAGTGGCGGCGAGCGGACAGTGGCGGCTGTGGCGGCGGTGGTGGCGGTGGTGGACAGTGGCGGCGGTGGCGGATAGTGGCGGCGGGCGGACAGTGGCGGCGGTGGCGGATAGTGGCGGCGGACGGACAGTGGCGGCGGTGGCGGACAGTGGCGGCGGACGGATAGTGGTGGCGGGCGGACAGTGGCGGCTGTGGCGGCGGTGGCGGACAGTGGCGGCGGTGGCGGACAGTGGCGGCGGTGGCAGATAGTGGCGGCGGTGGCGGACAGTGGCGGCGGTGGCGGACAGTGGCGGCGGTGGCGGATAGTGGCGGCGGTGGCGGATAGTGGCGGCGGGCGGACAGTGGCGGCGGTGGTTGACAGTGGTGGCGGGCGGACAGTGGCGGCTGTGGCGGCGGTGGTGGCGGTGGTGGAAAGTGGCGGCGGTGGCGGATAGTGGCGGCGGGCGGACAGTGGCGGCGGTGGTTGACAGTGGTGGCGGTGGCGGATAATGGCGACGGGCGGACAGTGGCGGCTGTGGCGGCGGTGGTGGCGGTGGTGGACAGTGGCGGCGGTGGCGGATAGTGGCGGCGGGCGGACAGTGGCGGCGGTGGCGGATAGTGGCGGCGGACGGACAGTGGCGGCGGTGGCGGACAGTGGCGGCGGACGGATAGTGGTGGCGGGCGGACAGTGGCGGCGGTGGCGGACAGTGGCGGCGGTGGCAGATAGTGGCGGCGGTGGCGGACAGTGGCGGCGGTGGCGGACAGTGGCGGCGGTGGCGGATAGTGGCGGCGGGCGGACAGTGGCGGCGGTGGTTGACAGTGGCGGCGGTGGCGGATAGTGGCGGCGGGCGGACAGTGGCGGCTGTGGCGGCGGTGGTGGCGGTGGTGGACAGTGGCGGCGGTGGCGGATAGTGGCGGCGGGCGGACAGTGGCGGCGGTGGTTGACAGTGGTGGCGAGCGGACAGTGCCGGCTGTGGCGGCGGTGGTGGCGGTGGTGGACAGTGGCGGTGGTGGCGGATAGTGGGGGCGGGCGGACAGTGGCGGCGGTGGTTGACAGTGGTGGCGGACGGACAGTGGCGGCGGTGGTTGACAGTGGTGGCGGCCGGACAGTGGCGGCTGTGGCGGCGGTGGTGGCGGTGGTGGAAAGTGGCGGCGGTGGCGGATAGTGGCGGCGGGCGGACAGTGGCGGCGGTGGTTGACAGTGGTGGCGGTGGCGGATAGTGGCGGCGGGCGGACAGTGGCGGCTGTGGCGGCGGTGGTGGCGGTGGTGGGCAGTGGCGGCGGTGGCGGATAGTGGCGGCGGGCGGACAGTGGCGGCGGTGGCGGATAGTGGCGGCGGACGGACAGTGGCGGCGGTGGTTGACAGTGGTGGCGGGCGGACAGTGGCGGCTGTGGCGGCGGTGGTGGCGGTGGTGGACAGTGGCGGCGGTGGCGGATAGTGGCGGCGGGCGGACAGTGGAGGCGGTGGTTGACAGTGGTGGCGGTGGCGGATAGTGGCGGCGGGCGGACAGTGGCGGCTGTGGCGGCGGTAGTGGCGGTGATGGACAGTGGCGGCGGTGGCGGATAGTGGCGGCGGGCGGACAGTGGTGGCGGTGGTTGACAGTGGTGCGGGCGGACAGTGGCGGCGGTGGTTGACAGTGGCGGCGGTGGCGGATAGTGGCGGCGGGCGGACAGTGGCGGCGGTGGTTGACAGTGGTGGCGGGCGGACAGTGGCGGCGGTGGTGGCGGTGGTGGACAGTGGCGGCGGTGGCGGATAGTGGCGGCGGACGGACAGTGGCGGCGGTGGTGGCGGTGGTGGACAGTGGCGGCGGTGGCGGATAGTGGCGGCGGACGGACAGTGGCGGCGGTGGTTGACAGTGGTGGCGGCGGACAGTGGCGGCTGTGGCGGCGGTGGTGGCGGTGGTGGACAGTGGCGGCGGTGGCGGATAGTGGCGGCGGGCGGACAGTGGCGGCGGTGGTTGACAGTGGTGGCGGGCGGACAGTGGCGGCGGTGGTTGACAGTGGCGGCGGTGGCGGATAGTGGCGGCGGGCGGACACTGGCGGCGGTGGTTGACAGTGGTGGCGGGCGGACAGTGGCGGCGGTGGTTGACAGTTACGGCGGTGGCGGATAGTGGCGGCGGGCGTGTAACGGGGGGGTGGGGGAAATAACTCTATCTTGTCCATTATTCCACCCCCCAGTTAACTAACGAGGCCGGGGGAAACAGCTCTCTCTAGTCCGTTATTCTGTCCTCAGTTAGCTAACTATTCTAAAGCACTCCCAGAGTTCCTAAGGCAACCTCTCTCGTTCAACATCTTGTAACCTAGGTATTTGACTACCTAGGTGCTAAGACTACAAGGCGCCGTAACTGGATCAGCTACCCGAAACTCTAGAGAGAACTCTAGAATACATAATCATTGCCACAAACGTATAAGAGAAAACGAAAGGAAAGAAATGAATAGTGAAGTAATTAGTGAGGGTTTGGGGTGAGAGGGAGAGAGGTGGGAGGAGCGAGGAGGGTCATTAGTTGAAAGTGAGAGTTTAGAGAGGGGTGGAGGGAGAGGTGTAGATAGGTAGAAGGAGAGAAGTAGATAGTAGAAGTAGAAGAGTAGATAGTAGAAGACGAAATGCTGCCAACATCCATTCAAGACTATTATATACCAGACAAGGAATGGAACTTGTCTATATCACAAAATTCTCAAAAGATGTTATCAAGAGGTCATTATTAGCATGTCCCATCTTTATCATGTACTCATTCTCAACCATGAAACCAATAACCACAGAGGCTTTCTCACCTCAACTCAAAATCTCTAGGGAACAAAATAAAGTCCATTAAATAATAAATTCAACAATTATATTTTTCATGATAAATATCATAACTTAAGCAATCCAATTAAAATGTTAAAGATTAATATTCAAAGTGAGTCATCCTCCAGAATTTGAGAACCCTACAACTGACTGCCCCTGATCATCACACAATACTTGTAAAACACGACCAAGTCACCTAAATGTTCACTCACCGAGGACTGAGTCTAAGTTGAATAGAGAGGGGGGGGGGGGGGGAGTCTGCAATTTTCAAGCAGCGTCACCCCCCCGTCTGGTGGCAGCCTATCTCGACGGCTGGCCTCTGCTCTGCTCCGCTGGCTGGTCTCCTATTGCTTAATGCTCTCGAATCGATAGCTCTACGAGTATATATTGGGGGAACCTAGTAGCTAACTCCGCCCACAAGTAGATTAGCCAAGCCACTCCTTGAAACGTCGGCATGTTTGAAGGCTAACAGGCTTAGCGGAAGCTAACAGGCTTAGCGGAAGCAAGGTGAAATTCTCATGATCTGACCTCAGGTCACTTGAGGTCATTAACGCTTTGAGGTGTGAGATCTCAGGCCGACAACCTGGCGCCTTTCTCAAATCCTTGTCTGTGACTCATGTACTATATATATTTTAAATAAACTTAACCAAAACACTTTTACAGTGTTACATCTCCCCTTCTCCCCGAAATAAAGATTTTGCAACACTGCTAAAGCAAGCTAGCTGTGTGCAACAACTTTATTAATGAAAAAAAATACTTCCTAGCTAAACAAATATACATCATCCTACTCTAAAAATGAAATATGTAGACAGACGTCCCATTGTCTCTGGCTGGGCGACGTCACTGCTTGGTTGTAGATAATCCTGTACCACATTTCTTCAACACAACTGCCTCCGTCGCTTCTCCGTCGTTAACGCACAACAACCCTTGATCAACCAGAAAGCCGTTACTACTTGAACTGCTCACAGGACCGTGGAATTCGGTTGTCCCAGCTGATCTGTAATTGGCCCTACGTCAGTCACCATGAGAGACGTATATTGGGGTTTTTCACAGCTATAGGGACTACAAGTTTCGAGACCTTCCTATAGTTGCCAACAGTAGAAATCCCATCCTACTCTTCTCCTCCCTGTTGCTCCAGCACGCCTCCTTCAGAGAGCCACTTCTGACAGCCACATCAAGTCCGCACGACACAGAAAGAATCACTCAACAGAGCAACATGCTTGCAGGAGGGGCGGCCAGTTAAGGCAAACGATCCTGTCTTGCAATTACACTCCATGCAATGATGCTGACACCAGCAAGGGACACTAGGCATCGTGTCTCACTCAGCTTGTCTTATCTCCTTCTTTCTTCTTTCTTCTCTCTTCCTTCTTCTCTCTTCTTTCTTCTCTCTTCTTTCTTCTCTCTTCTTTCTTCTCTCTTCCTCCTCCCATGGGTCTTTGACAAGCGACCTGGGGTCCATTGGGGTCCGTCCGTCCTGGGGAGACCCATGTTGGTGGGACAGACTGGAGTCGTTGTTGCTCCTCTTCCATCTTTACTGGGTCGTCTGGGGTCGTCTGCAGAACGACCTGGGGTCCACTGGGGGTCCCGTCCGTCTTGGGGTCCACTGGGGTCCGTCCGTCCTGGTTCCACTGGGTAGACCAATGTTGCCTGACCGAGAGGGCTGCATCTTGGGGTCCCCGGGGTGGTGGTGGTGTGGTGGAGCCATGACCTCCAGGTAGTGGGCTGGTCGTGATGGTGGTGATAAACGCCCGTGAGTATGGTACACAGCAGCCGTCTCCCTCTTTTGTATGTGCGTCTCTCCTCTCTTCTGGCTCCCACCTGTGGATGAACAGAAAAGGCGACAATACCCGTGTTCCATCCTGTTGTGTGACCCTGTAGTTTGTATAGGGTTCACACAATCAAATCATACTGCTCTCCTCCTGGCAACGACTACACTCAAATTTAAATAATCCAATTGACTCTGAATGATATTGACTTGGTGGAACATAAAACAGTAACAGAGCACAGTTAGAGAAGAGAGAATAAGGTCATCACTACTTTTAACTTGTCTCCTAAACCAATCTCCACAATAAATATCAAAACTAATAGACAAAACACTAGCCTAGCTTAACTATACCGTTCCTAATCTTACGTACTTAAATATCCATTACTCCCACCCTTAACCTACAGCCACCTACGTGACCCAGAGTGTTTCCCTAGCTTCTCCGCCGGTCAACAACTCAAAACTGTTGCCACCCCTGTGACCAGACTATCTAACGTCGAGCGTCCCCAACGTGAAGTCTACTGACATACTAAGCCTCCCCCTAGCATGCTGTACAAGACCAGTACACCTCGGGTTATTGCGTTCAAATGGAGTAAAACAGTCGATCGCAATAATCTGAGCAGAACCACCACTTAAAACTACTTAAGAACTACACCTGCCACTCTCCACCTGACCTGGAGACCAGCGGTGGCTGGGTGTCCCCCTGGGACATGCGAGGTCACCTGTCACACTCAGCTGACTGTGAGGGATCTAGATCCCTCAGCTAGTTTTCCTAGTTTCTAGAGCAGGCTAGACACTCTAGAAATTGAAGCTTTCAAAAAAAAAATAAACATATGCTTGTTGGGTGTTGAATGAAAGCTTATGTCAAGAACTATCACTTGAGAGTAGTTAGAAGTCTGTGATTGCTCTGTAGAGAGAATTACAGAGATTTTCCTGTTTCTGTGAAATAGGATGTGAGTTGAGAGTGAGTGTGAGAGGATACTTG
>NW_027189725.1:0-103731 GCF_040958095.1 Procambarus clarkii
ACTAACTCCTGGATACCTATTTACTGCTAGGTGAACAGAGACATTCGGTGATAGGAAAGGCTACCGACAACTACAGCCCTTTTTCTATTTCTATTTCTATTTCTACAACCTAGTCTATTTCCTAGTCTAACTAACCTAACCTAACCTCACCTAACCTAACCTAACCTAAGCTAATCTAACATAACCTAACCTAACTAACTCCTGGATACCTATTTACTGCTAGGTGAACAGAGGCATTCGATGATAGGAAAGATTACCATTACAGCCCTTCTACAACTACCCTAAACCACCTAACCTATCTCCTAGCCTAACCTAACCTAATCTAACCTAACCTAAGCTAACTAACATAACCTAACCTAACTAACTCCTGGATACCTATTTACTGCTAGGTGAACAGAGGCATTCGGTGATAGGAAAGACCAACAATTACAGCCCTTTTCTATTTCTATTCTACAAACCTAGTCTATTTCCTAGCCTAAACTAACCTAACTAACCTAACTAACTCTTGGATACCTATTACTGCTAGGTGAACAGAGGCATTCGGTATAGGAAACGCTACCAACATTACAGCCCTATTTCTATTTCTACAATCTAGCTATTTCCTAGCCTAACCTAACCTAATCTAATCTAATTAACTCCTGATACTTACTTACTGCTAGGGTGACCAAGGCATATAGGAAACGCTACCACATACAGCCCTTTTCTATTTCTATTTTTACAAACCTAGCCTATTTCCTAGCCAAAACTAACCTAATCTACCTACCTAATCTAACCTTACCTAACCTAACTAAATCCTGATCAACCACGCTGTGACTCATACGTCAGTTGCGAGCAGCCGCGTCTAACAGCCTTGTTGATCAGTCCAGCAACCATGAGCCTGGTCGACGACCGGGCCGCGGGGACGCTAAGCCCCGAAAGCACCTCAAGGTACTCCTGGATACCTATTTACTGCTAGGTGAACAGAGGCATTCGGTGATAGGAAACGCTACCAACAATTACAGCCCTATTTCTATTTCTACAAACCTAACCTATTTCCTAGCAATAACTAACCTAACCTAATCTAACCTAACCTAAATTAACTTAACCTAACCTTATCTAAACTAACCTAACTAACTAACTTCTGGATACCTATTTACTGCTAGGTGAATAGAGGCATTCGGTGATAGGAAACGCTACCTACAATTACAGCCCTCTTTCTATTACTATTTCTACAAACATAGCCCATTTCCTAGCCTAAAATAACCTAACCTAACCTAACCCTCCAAACCTAGCTTATTTCCTAGCCAAAACTAACCTAACCTAACCAACTCCTGGATACCTATTTACTGCTAGGTGAACAGAGGCATTCGGTGATAAGAAACGTTACCTAAAATTCAAGCAATTTTTTTTGTCTATTTTTGTATTGTTTTTAAATAATTTATAATTTATACTTGATTCATTTTTTATAATGTTTTTACCTATTTCTATTTCTACAAACGTAGCCTATTTCCTAGCCTAAATTAACCTAAAAATGTGTATATATATATATATATATATATATATATATATATATATATATATATATATATATATATATATATATATATATATATATATATTTAAATATATATATATATATCAGTCGGTGGAATAATACAAATATTACACCTAACCAACCACAAAATAACCAACCTTAACTGTACCTTACCAACATACCCTAACCAATCAACCCTAACCAACCTAAGCTTACATATTATCTAAATTGCTTATTAAACATTAATATGAAATTATGCTTGTATTCTAACCTCAAATTCTAACCTAATTCTAATTCTAACCTAATTCTAATTCTAACCAACCTAACCAACCAACCAACCTAACCAACCTAATCAACCAACCTAAGCAACCTAACCTAACCATCCAACCCAACCTAACCAACCTAACCTAACCTAACCTAACCAACCAACCTAACCAACCAACCAACCAACCAACCTAACCAACCTAACCTAACCAACCTAACCTAACCAACCTAACCTAATCTAACCAACCTAACCTAACCTACCCAACCTAACCTAAGCTAACCAACCAACCTAACCAACCTAAGCAACCAACCTAAGCAACCTAACCAGCCTTAGCAACCTAACCAACCTAAGCAACCTAACCTAATCAACCAACCTAACCTAATCAACCTAAGCAACCTAACCTAAGCAACCTAACCTAACCAACCTAACCTAAGCAACCTAACCTAACCAACCAACCTACTTAACCAACCTAACCTAACCAACCTAACCTAACCAACCTAACCTAACCTCCCTTCTTATTATCTGACACGAACCTTCGGTTCGTGTCAGAGTCCATGAGTGTCCGTGTGCGTGTCCGTGTGAGTGTCCGTGTCCGTGTATCCATGGGGTTTTGGGTCCAGGAAGCTATTTGTGTCGACCCAAATTGCCTCCCTTCTCCCCACCTGAAATCCAGGTGGATTGAAAGACCTGCCCGAGGTCAGTGGATCCAGGTATCCGTCCGTGGCCCCCCGGACTTCAACCCTTCCCCACATTCCAAGGAGTCGGTCAATCAATCTTCGGCTATCCAGAGAATCTATCGAAACTGATGCTCCTACAGGAGGGGACACACAGAGAAATCTGTGCCCTGTACTTGCAACCGTTCCGACAGGCTCGAACGCAGGTCTATCCGGATTAGGAACTTGTTCTATCCGACTAGGCCACGCTGGAGTTGCCTTCTGAATCAAATTTGGCACTTGTATTTATATCTCATAGCAAGGTTAGTTAGTGTCTATTTATCAACAGTTGCAATGATTGAGATGTGAAGTTGTTAATTTGTGTTGACAGTTAGAAAGACCTGACAGCTTTATTTGATAAGGTTGCAGTCCCGTGAGGCAGTTTTATGAATGAATATTGGAGAATTTAGGCTAACTGACATGTGTGTGTGTGTGTGTGTGTGTGTTTAAAAGTATGTATTAATTAATAATTAGTGTGGTGTTTCCAAATGAGTTTGTGAATGGTAAACAAGCAATGCAATATCCAATATGTGCTATTTTAGGCCTCGTTCTGTAAAATACATGTTTTACTAGGGAAGGAAAATCCGGTTTGTTTTTTTCCCTCGTTTTATTTCAGGAATAAATAGCACATAGGCCAAGGACCGAAGGTTTTGGCTGGTTAAATATAGCGTTGTGGCCGCCATTTTCTGTGTTGGGCGGGGGGGGGGGGGAGGGGGGGAGGGATGGAGGGGGCGGTATGGGGGATAGGGGGGGGGTTAGATGGTGGGGGAGAGGGGCCCTGAGGAGCTACCTTGGGAGGTGTTGTTGGTGGGGGGGGGGTTGGTGGGGGAGGGGGCAGGGGAAGAGGGGACCTGAGGAGCTACCATGGGAGGTGTTGTTGGTGGGGGTTGGCAGTTAGGTATTTAAATTCAATATTGTAAGATAGGTTATATAGGGCGAGGTGTTGAGGAAGGAATAAGAAAAGTGTTTGGGACTGAGTTGAGTGTATTAGTTGTTGTGATTGATGTTAGCAGGAAGGTAGGTGGTTGAAATGTGTAAAGATTTGTTAATGAGATCATTTGGTTAATAATGTAGGAATTAAGGGTAAGTGATCACTGGAGATAGATATTCAACAGCATATTGAGTGAACAAGATTTAGCAGGTAGGTAGGCCGGCCGGCCGGCAGAGAGAGACAATGGACTACCAAACAGGTAGACGTTTTCTTCATGGATGGTAAACTATTATTAAAATGGCATGTACACATTTCCATGTGCGACATTCTTATACACACACACACACACACACACACACACACACACACACACACACACACACACACACACACACTGACCCACGGAGACTGCCCAAATATGTATACTAACAGCAGCAGCAGTTGGTGTTCCCAGGCAGGTCACCCATCCAAGTACTAACCAAAGTCAACGGTGTTTAACCTGACAGATGTATGGGAGGAGACGCAGTGTTCTCAAGGTGATAGGTAGGTAGGTAGTATGGCCGTTGCTATTGTATACAAGTAGTAAGTAATCACATGTGAGTGAGTGAGTGAGTGAGTCAGGATACTGGTAACTGCGGCGGGTAGGCAGGCGGAGGATACTCACACATAGCAGCCAATTCTCCATTAATGATAGTACTTATTGCAACTATTTAGTCAAATTAACCAACAACAAATGGACTACTACTACTACTACTACTGTTGCTCCAAAATAGAAATGTTGGGATGCCACCGCTGCCATTGATCTCGCACAAGTTGCTGCTGACAAATGACTCATCTTAGGCCTTGCATATGCTCTCTTAGGCTTCATTTAGTCAATAATTGTAACATCATTGAGTCGGGGGACAGGCAGACAGGCACTTTATACATGTTAGGCTTATAGTGGTCTCCAACACCCACCACCCCACAAGGTCCAACTAGTGACTAACCCTCACTCACTCACCACGCCCCAAGTAGCTAGCTTACTAACTCCTGGATACCTATTTACTGCTAGGTGAACAGAGACATTCGGTGATAGGAAAGGCTACCGACAACTACAGCCCTTTTTCTATTTCTATTTCTATTTCTACAAACCTAGTCTATTTCCTAGTCTAAACTAACCTAACCTAACCTCACCTAACCTAACCTAACCTAAGCTAATCTAACATAACCTAACCTAACTAACTCCTGGATACCTATTTACTGCTAGGTGAACAGAGACATTCGGTGATAGGAAAGGCTACTAACAATTACAGCCCTACTTCTACAAACCTACCCTAAACCAACCTAACCTAATCTAACCTAACCTAACCTAACCTAATCTAACCTAACCTAAGCTAATCTAACATAACCTAACCTAACTAACTCCTGGATACCTATTTACTGCTAGGTGAACAGAGGCATTCGATGATAGGAAAGATTACCAACAATTACAGCCCTTTTTCTATTTCTATTTCTACAAACCTAGTCTATTTCCTAGCCTAAACTAACCTAACCTAACCTAACTAACTCTTGGATACCTATTTACTGCTAGGTGAACAGAGGCATTCGGTAATAGGAAACGCTACCAACAATTACAGCCCTATTTCTATTTCTACAAATCTAGCCTATTTCCTAGCCTAACCTAACCTAATCTAATCTAATTAACTCCTGGATACTTACTTACTGCTAGGGTGAACAGAGGCATTCGGTGATAGGAAACGCTACCAACATTTACAGCCCCTTTTCTATTTCTATTTTTACAAACCTAGCCTATTTCCTAGCCAAAACTAACCTAACCTAATCTAACCTTACCTAATCTAACCTTACCTAACCTAACTAAATCCTGATCAACCACGCTGTGACTCATACGTCAGGTTGCGAGCAGCCGCGTCTAACAGCCTTGTTGATCAGTCCAGCAACCATGAGGCCTGGTCGACGACCGGGCCGCGGGGACGCTAAGCCCCGAAAGCACCTCAAGGTACTCCTGGATACCTATTTACTGCTAGGTGAACAGAGGCATTCGGTGATAGGAAACGCTACCAACAATTACAGCCCTATTTCTATTTCTACAAACCTAACCTATTTCCTAGCAATAACTAACCTAACCTAATCTAACCTAACCTAAATTAACTTAACCTAACCTTATCTAAACTAACCTAACTAACTAACTTCTGGATACCTATTTACTGCTAGGTGAATAGAGGCATTCGGTGATAGGAAACGCTACCTACAATTACAGCCCTCTTTCTATTACTATTTCTACAAACATAGCCCATTTCCTAGCCTAAAATAACCTAACCTAACCTAACCCTCCAAACCTAGCTTATTTCCTAGCCAAAACTAACCTAACCTAACCAACTCCTGGATACCTATTTACTGCTAGGTGAACAGAGGCATTCGGTGATAAGAAACGTTACCTAAAATTCAAGCAATTTTTTTGTCTATTTTTGTATTGTTTTTAAATAATTTATAATTTATACTTGATTCATTTTTTATAATGTTTTTACCTATTTCTATTTCTACAAACGTAGCCTATTTCCTAGCCTAAATTAACCTAAAAATGTGTATATATATATATATATATATATATATATATATATATATATATATATATATATATATATATATATATATATATATATATATTTAAATATATATATATATATCAGTCGGTGGAATAATACAAATATTACACCTAACCAACCACAAAATAACCAACCTTAACTGTACCTTACCAACATACCCTAACCAATCAACCCTAACCAACCTAAGCTTACATATTATCTAAATTGCTTATTAAACATTAATATGAAATTATGCTTGTATTCTAACCTCAAATTCTAACCTAATTCTAATTCTAACCTAATTCTAATTCTAACCAACCTAACCAACCAACCAACCTAACCAACCTAATCAACCAACCTAAGCAACCTAACCTAACCATCCAACCCAACCTAACCAACCTAACCTAACCTAACCTAACCAACCAACCTAACCAACCAACCAACCAACCAACCTAACCAACCTAACCTAACCAACCTAACCTAACCAACCTAACCTAATCTAACCAACCTAACCTAACCTACCCAACCTAACCTAAGCTAAGCAACCAACCTAACCAACCTAAGCAACCAACCTAAGCAACCTAACCAGCCTTAGCAACCTAACCAACCTAAGCAACCTAACCTAATCAACCAACCTAACCTAATCAACCTAAGCAACCTAACCTAAGCAACCTAACCTAACCAACCTAACCTAAGCAACCTAACCTAACCAACCAACCTACTTAACCAACCTAACCTAACCAACCTAACCTAACCAACCTAACCTAACCTCCCTTCTTATTATCTGACACGAACCTTCGGTTCGTGTCAGAGTCCATGAGTGTCCGTGTGCGTGTCCGTGTGAGTGTCCGTGTCCGTGTATCCATGGGGTTTTGGGTCCAGGAAGCTATTTGTGTCGACCCAAATTGCCTCCCTTCTCCCCACCTGAAATCCAGGTGGATTGAAAGACCTGCCCGAGGTCAGTGGATCCAGGTATCCGTCCGTGGCCCCCCGGACTTCAACCCTTCCCCACATTCCAAGGAGTCGGTCAATCAATCTTCGGCTATCCAGAGAATCTATCGAAACTGATGCTCCTACAGGAGGGGACACACAGAGAAATCTGTGCCCTGTACTTGCAACCGTTCCGACAGGCTCGAACGCAGGTCTATCCGGATTAGGAACTTGTTCTATCGACTAGGCCACGCTGGAGTTGCCTTCTGAATCAAATTTGGCACTTGTATTTATATCTCATAGCAAGGTTAGTTAGTGTCTATTTATCAACAGTTGCAATGATTGAGATGTGAAGTTGTTAATTTGTGTTGACAGTTAGAAAGACTGACAGCTTTATTTGATAAGGTTGCAGTCCCGTGAGGCAGTTTTATGAATGAATATTGGAGAATTTAGGCTAACTGACATGTGTGTGTGTGTGTGTGTGTGTGTGTTTAAAAGTATGTATTAATTATAATTAGTGTGGTGTTCCAAATGAGTTTGTGAATGGTAAACAAGCAATGCATATCCAATATGTGCTATTTTAGGCCTCGTTCTGTAAAATACATGTTTTACTAGGGAAGGAAAATCCGGTTTGTTTTTTTCCCTCGTTTTATTTCAGGAATAAATAGCACCATAGGCCAAGGACCGAAGGTTTTGGCTGGTTAAATATAGCGTTGTGGCCGCCATTTTCTGTGTTGGGCGGGGGGGGGGGGGAGGGGGGGAGGGATGGAGGGGGCGGTATGGGGGATAGGGGGGGGGTTAGATGGTGGGGGAGAGGGGCCCTGAGGAGCTACCTTGGGAGGTGTTGTTGGTGGGTGGGGGGGTTGGTGGGGGAGGGGGCAGGGGAAGAGGGGACCTGAGGAGCTACCATGGGAGGTGTTGTTGGTGGGGGTTGGCAGTTAGGTATTTAAATTCAATATTGTAAGATAGGTTATATAGGGCGAGGTGTTGAGGAAGGAATAAGAAAAGTGTTTGGGACTGAGTTGAGTGTATTAGTTGTTGTGATTGATGTTTAGCAGGAAGGTAGGTGGTTGAAATGTGTAAAGATTGTTAATGAGATCATTTGGTTAATAATGTAGGAATTAAGGGTAAGTGATCACTGGAGATAGATATTCAACAGCATATTGAGTGAACAAGATTTAGCAGGTAGGTAGGCCGGCCGGCCGGCAGAGAGAGACAATGGACTACCAAACAGGTAGACGTTTTCTTCATGGATGGTAAACTATTATTAAAATGGCATGTACACATTTCCATGTGCGACAGTCTTATACACACACACACACACACACACACACAACACACACACACACACACACACACACACACAACACACACTGACCCACGGAGACTGCCCAAATATGTATACTAACAGCAGCAGCAGTTGGTGTTCCCAGGCAGGTCACCCATCCAAGTACTAACCAAAGTCAACGGTGTTTAACCTGACAGATGTATGGGAGGAGACGCAGTGTTCTCAAGGTGATAGGTAGGTAGGTAGTATGGCCGTTGCTATTGTATACAAGTAGTAAGTAATCACATGTGAGTGAGTGAGTGAGTGAGTCAGGATACTGGTAACTGCGGCGGGTAGGCAGGCGGAGGATACTCACACATAGCAGCCAATTCTCCATTAATGATAGTACTTATTGCAACTATTTAGTCAAATTAACCAACAACAAATGGACTACTACTACTACTACTACTGTTGCTCCAAAATAGAAATGTTGGGATGCCACCGCTGCATTGATCTCGCACAAGTTGCTGCTGACAAATGACTCATCTTAGGCCTTGCATATGCTCTCTTAGGCTTCATTTAGTCAATAATTGTAACATCATTGAGTCGGGGGACAGGCAGACAGGCACTTTATAACATGTTAGGCTTATAGTGGTCTCCAACACCCACCACCCCACAAGGTCCAACTAGTGACTAACCCTCACCTCACTCACCACGCCCCAAGTAGCTAGCTTACTAACTCCTGGATACCTATTTACTGCTAGGTGAACAGAGACATTCGGTGATAGGAAAGGCTACCGACAACTACAGCCCTTTTTCTATTTCTATTTCTATTCTACAAACCTAGTCTATTTCCTAGTCTAAACTAACCTAACCTAACCTCACCTAACCTAACCTAACCTAAGCTAATCTAACATAACCTAACCTAACTAACTCCTGGATACCTATTTACTGCTAGGTGAACAGAGACATTCGGTGATAGGAAAGGCTACTAACAATTACAGCCCTACTTCTACAAACCTACCCTAAACCAACCTAACCTAATCTAACCTAACCTAACCTAACCTAATCTAACCTAACCTAAGCTAATCTAACATAACCTAACCTAACTAACTCCTGGATACCTATTTACTGCTAGGTGAACAGAGGCATCGATGATAGGAAAGATACCAACAATTACAGCCCTTTTTCTATTTCTATTTCTACAAACCTAGTCTATTTCCTAGCCTAAACTAACCTAACCTAACCTAACTAACTCTTGGATACCTATTTACTGCTAGGTGAACAGAGGCATTCGGTAATAGGAAACGCTACCAACAATTACAGCCCTATTTCTATTTCCTACAATCTAGCCTATTTCCTAGCCTAACCTACCTAATCTAATCTAATTAACTCCTGGATACTTACTTACTGCTAGGGTGAACAGAGGCATTCGGTGATAGGAAACGCTACCAACATTTACAGCCCCTTTTTCTATTTCTATTTTTACAAACCTAGGCCTATTTCCTAGCCAAAACTAACCTAACCTAATCTAACCTTACCTAATCTAACCTTACCTAACCTAACTAAATCCTGATCAACCACGCTGTGACTCATACGTCAGTTGCGAGCAGCCGCGTCTAACAGCCTTGTTGATCAGTCCAGCAACCATGAGGCCTGGTCGACGACCGGGCCGCGGGGACGCTAAGCCCCGAAAGCACCTCAAGGTACTCCTGGATACCTATTTACTGCTAGGTGAACAGAGGCATTCGGTGATAGGAAACGCTACCAACAATTACAGCCCTATTTCTATTTCTACAAACCTAACCTATTTCCTAGCAATAACTAACCTAACCTAATCTAACCTAACCTAAAATTAACTTAACCTAACCTTATCTAAACTAACCTAACTAACTAACTTCTGGATACCTATTTACTGCTAGGTGAATAGAGGCATTCGGTGATAGGAACGCTACCTACAATTACAGCCCTCTTTCTATTACTATTTCTACAAACATAGCCCATTTCCTAGCCTAAAATAACTAACCTAACCTAACCCTCCAAACCTAGCTTATTTTCCTAGCCAAAACTAACCTAACCTAACCAACTCCTGGATACCTATTTACTGCTAGGTGAACAGAGGCATTCGGTGATAAGAAACGTTACCTAAAATTCAAGCAATTTTTTTGTCTATTTTTGTATTGTTTTTTAAATAATTTATAATTTATACTTGATTCATTTTTATAATGTTTTTACCTATTTCTATTTCTACAAACGTAGCCTATTTCCTAGCCTAAATTAACCTAAAAATGTGTATATATATATATATATATATATATATATATATATATATATATATATATATATATTATATATATATATATATATATATATATATATATAATATATATATATATATATTTAAATATATATATATATATCAGTCGGTGGAATAATACAAATATTACACCTAACCAACCACAAAATAACCAACCTTAACTGTACCTTACCAACATACCCTAACCAATCAACCCTAACCAACCTAAGCTTACATATTATCTAAATTGCTTATTAAACATTAATATGAAATTATGCTTGTATTCTAACCTCAAATTCTAACCTAATTCTAATTCTAACCTAATTCTAATTCTAACCAACCTAACCAACCAACCAACCTAACCAACCTAATCAACCAACCTAAGCAACCTAACCTAACCATCCAACCCAACCTAACCAACCTAACCTAACCTAACCTAACCAACCAACCTAACCAACCAACCAACCAACCAACCTAACCAACCTAACCTAACCAACCTAACCTAACCAACCTAACCTAATCTAACCAACCTAACCTAACCTACCCAACCTAACCTAAGCTAACCAACCAACCAACCTAAGCAACCAACCTAACCAACCTAAGCAACCAACCTAAGCAACCTAACCAGCCTTAGCAACCTAACCAACCTAAGCAACCTAACCTAATCAACCAACCTAACCTAATCAACCTAAGCAACCTAACCTAAGCAACCTAACCTAACCAACCTAACCTAAGCAACCTACCTAACCAACCAACCTACTTAACCAACCTAACCTAACCAACCTAACCTAACCAACCTAACCTAACCTCCTTCTTATTATCTGACACGAACCTTCGGTTCGTGTCAGAGTCCATGAGTGTCCGTGTGCGTGTCCGTGTGAGTGTCCGTGTCCGTGTATCCATGGGGTTTTGGGTCCAGGAAGCTATTTGTGTCGACCCAAATTGCCTCCCTTCTCCCCACCTGAAATCCAGGTGGATTGAAAGACCTGCCCGAGGTCAGTGGATCAGGTATCCGTCCGTGGCCCCCGACTTCAACCCTTCCCCACATTCCAAGGAGTCGGTCAATCAATCTTCGGCTATCCAGAGAATCTATCGAAACTGATGCTCCTACAGGAGGGGACACACAGAGAAATCTGTGCCCTGTACTTGCAACCGTTCCGACAGGCTCGAACGCAGGTCTATCCGGATTAGGAACTTGTTCTATCCGACTAGGCCACGCTGGAGTTGCCTTCTGAATCAAATTGGCACTTGTATTTATATCTCATAGCAAGGTTAGTTAGTGTCTATTATCAACAGTTGCAATGATTGAGATGTGAAGTTGTTTAATTTGTGTTGACAGTAGAAAGACCTGACAGCTTTATTTTGATAAGGTTGCAGTCCCGTGAGGCAGTTTTATGAATGAATATTGGAGAATTTAGGCTAACTGACATGTGTGTGTGTGTGTGTGTGTGTGTGTTTAAAAGTATGTATTAATTAATAATTAGTGTGGTGTTTCCAAATGAGTTTGTGAATGGTAAACAAGCAATGCAATATCCAATATGTGCTATTTTAGGCCTCGTTCTGTAAAATACATGTTTTTACTAGGGAAGGAAAATCCGGTTTGTTTTTTTCCCTCGTTTTATTTCAGGAATAAATAGCACATAGGCCAAGGACCGAGGTTTTGGCTGGTTAAATATAGCGTTGTGGCCGCCATTTTCTGTGTTGGGCGGGGGGGGGGGGGAGGGGGGGAGGGATGGAGGGGGCGGTATGGGGGATAGGGGGGGGGTTAGATGGTGGGGGAGAGGGGCCCTGAGGAGCTACCTTGGGAGGTGTTGTTGGTGGGTGGGGGGGGTTGGTGGGGGAGGGGGCAGGGGAAGAGGGGACCTGAGGAGCTACCATGGGAGGTGTTGTTGGTGGGGGTTGGCAGTTAGGTATTTAAATTCAATATTGTAAGATAGGTTATATAGGGCGAGGTGTTGAGGAAGGAATAAGAAAAGTGTTTGGGACTGAGTTGAGTGTATTAGTTGTTGTGATTGATGTTAGCAGGAAGGTAGGTGGTTGAAATGTGTAAAGATTTGTTAATGAGATCATTTGGTTAATAATGTAGGAATTAAGGGTAAGTGATCACTGGAGATAGATATTCAACAGCATATTGAGTGAACAAGATTTAGCAGGTAGGTAGGCCGGCCGGCCGGCAGAGAGAGACAATGGACTACCAAACAGGTAGACGTTTTCTTCATGGATGGTAAACTATTATTAAAATGGCATGTACACATTTCCATGTGCGACATTCTTATACACACACACACACACACACACACACACACACACACACACACACACACACACACACACACACACACACACACTGACCCACGGAGACTGCCCAAATATGTATACTAACAGCAGCAGCAGTTGGTGTTCCCAGGCAGGTCACCCATCCAAGTACTAACCAAAGTCAACGGTGTTTAACCTGACAGATGTATGGGAGGAGACGCAGTGTTCTCAAGGTGATAGGTAGGTAGGTAGTATGGCCGTTGCTATTGTATACAAGTAGTAAGTAATCACATGTGAGTGAGTGAGTGAGTGAGTCAGGATACTGGTAACTGCGGCGGGTAGGCAGGCGGAGGATACTCACACATAGCAGCCAATTCTCCATTAATGATAGTACTTATTGCAACTATTTAGTCAAATTAACCAACAACAAATGGACTACTACTACTACTACTACTGTTGCTCCAAAATAGAAATGTTGGGATGCCACCGCTGCCATTGATCTCGCACAAGTTGCTGCTGACAAATGACTCATCTTAGGCCTTGCATATGCTCTCTTAGGCTTCATTTAGTCAATAATTGTAACATCATTGAGTCGGGGGACAGGCAGACAGGCACTTTATACATGTTAGGCTTATAGTGGTCTCCAACACCCACCACCCACAAGGTCCAACTAGTGACTAACCCTCACTCACTCACCACGCCCCAAGTAGCTAGCTTACTAACTCCTGGATACCTATTTACTGCTAGGTGAACAGAGACATTCGGTGATAGGAAAGGCTACCGACAACTACAGCCCTTTTTCTATTTCTATTTCTATTTCTACAAACCTAGTCTATTTCCTAGTCTAAACTAACCTAACCTAACCTCACCTAACCTAACCTAACCTAAGCTAATCTAACATAACCTAACCTAACTAACTCCTGGATACCTATTTACTGCTAGGTGAACAGAGACATTCGGTGATAGGAAAGGCTACTAACAATTACAGCCCTACTTCTACAAACCTACCCTAAACCAACCTAACCTAATCTAACCTAACCTAACCTAACCTAATCTAACCTAACCTAAGCTAATCTAACATAACCTAACCTAACTAACTCCTGGATACCTATTTACTGCTAGGTGAACAGAGGCATTCGATGATAGGAAAGATTACCAACAATTACAGCCCTTTTTCTATTTCTATTTCTACAAACCTAGTCTATTTCCTAGCCTAAACTAACCTAACCTAACCTAACTAACTCTTGGATACCTATTTACTGCTAGGTGAACAGAGGCATTCGGTAATAGGAAACGCTACCAACAATTACAGCCCTATTTCTATTTCTACAAATCTAGCCTATTTCCTAGCCTAACCTAACCTAATCTAATCTAATTAACTCCTGGATACTTACTTACTGCTAGGGTGAACAGAGGCATTCGGTGATAGGAAACGCTACCAACATTTACAGCCCCTTTTCTATTTCTATTTTTACAAACCTAGCCTATTTCCTAGCCAAAACTAACCTAACCTAATCTAACCTTACCTAATCTAACCTTACCTAACCTAACTAAATCCTGATCAACCACGCTGTGACTCATACGTCAGGTTGCGAGCAGCCGCGTCTAACAGCCTTGTTGATCAGTCCAGCAACCATGAGGCCTGGTCGACGACCGGGCCGCGGGGACGCTAAGCCCCGAAAGCACCTCAAGGTACTCCTGGATACCTATTTACTGCTAGGTGAACAGAGGCATTCGGTGATAGGAAACGCTACCAACAATTACAGCCCTATTTCTATTTCTACAAACCTAACCTATTTCCTAGCAATAACTAACCTAACCTAATCTAACCTAACCTAAATTAACTTAACCTAACCTTATCTAAACTAACCTAACTAACTAACTTCTGGATACCTATTTACTGCTAGGTGAATAGAGGCATTCGGTGATAGGAAACGCTACCTACAATTACAGCCCTCTTTCTATTACTATTTCTACAAACATAGCCCATTTCCTAGCCTAAAATAACCTAACCTAACCTAACCCTCCAAACCTAGCTTATTTCCTAGCCAAAACTAACCTAACCTAACCAACTCCTGGATACCTATTTACTGCTAGGTGAACAGAGGCATTCGG
Organism: Procambarus clarkii; assembly: GCF_040958095.1. NCBI lineage: Eukaryota > Metazoa > Arthropoda > Malacostraca > Decapoda > Cambaridae > Procambarus > Procambarus clarkii. Next base: position 14,869 of record NW_027189725.1, read on the forward strand.
TGATAAGAAACGTTACCTAAAATTCAAGCAATTTTTTTGTCTATTTTTGTATTGTTTTTAAATAATTTATAATTTATACTTGATTCATTTTTTATAATGTTTTTACCTATTTCTATTTCTACAAACGTAGCCTATTTCCTAGCCTAAATTAACCTAAAAATGTGTATATATATATATATATATATATATATATATATATATATATATATATATATATATATATATATATATATATATATATATATATATATATATATATATTTAAATATATATATATATATCAGTCGGTGGAATAATACAAATATTACACCTAACCAACCACAAAATAACCAACCTTAACTGTACCTTACCAACATACCCTAACCAATCAACCCTAACCAACCTAAGCTTACATATTATCTAAATTGCTTATTAAACATTAATATGAAATTATGCTTGTATTCTAACCTCAAATTCTAACCTAATTCTAATTCTAACCTAATTCTAATTCTAACCAACCTAACCAACCAACCAACCTAACCAACCTAATCAACCAACCTAAGCAACCTAACCTAACCATCCAACCCAACCTAACCAACCTAACCTAACCTAACCTAACCAACCAACCTAACCAACCAACCAACCAACCAACCTAACCAACCTAACCTAACCAACCTAACCTAACCAACCTAACCTAATCTAACCAACCTAACCTAACCTACCCAACCTAACCTAAGCTAACCAACCAACCAACCTAAGCAACCAACCTAACCAACCTAAGCAACCAACCTAAGCAACCTAACCAGCCTTAGCAACCTAACCAACCTAAGCAACCTAACCTAATCAACCAACCTAACCTAATCAACCTAAGCAACCTAACCTAAGCAACCTAACCTAACCAACCTAACCTAAGCAACCTAACCTAACCAACCAACCTACTTAACCAACCTAACCTAACCAACCTAACCTAACCAACCTAACCTAACCTCCCTTCTTATTATCTGACACGAACCTTCGGTTCGTGTCAGAGTCCATGAGTGTCCGTGTGCGTGTCCGTGTGAGTGTCCGTGTCCGTGTATCCATGGGGTTTTGGGTCCAGGAAGCTATTTGTGTCGACCCAAATTGCCTCCCTTCTCCCCACCTGAAATCCAGGTGGATTGAAAGACCTGCCCGAGGTCAGTGGATCCAGGTATCCGTCCGTGGCCCCCCGGACTTCAACCCTTCCCCACATTCCAAGGAGTCGGTCAATCAATCTTCGGCTATCCAGAGAATCTATCGAAACTGATGCTCCTACAGGAGGGGACACACAGAGAAATCTGTGCCCTGTACTTGCAACCGTTCCGACAGGCTCGAACGCAGGTCTATCCGGATTAGGAACTTGTTCTATCCGACTAGGCCACGCTGGAGTTGCCTTCTGAATCAAATTTGGCACTTGTATTTATATCTCATAGCAAGGTTAGTTAGTGTCTATTTATCAACAGTTGCAATGATTGAGATGTGAAGTTGTTAATTTGTGTTGACAGTTAGAAAGACCTGACAGCTTTATTTGATAAGGTTGCAGTCCCGTGAGGCAGTTTTATGAATGAATATTGGAGAATTTAGGCTAACTGACATGTGTGTGTGTGTGTGTGTGTGTGTGTTTAAAAGTATGTATTAATTAATAATTAGTGTGGTGTTTCCAAATGAGTTTGTGAATGGTAAACAAGCAATGCAATATCCAATATGTGCTATTTTAGGCCTCGTTCTGTAAAATACATGTTTTACTAGGGAAGGAAAATCCGGTTTGTTTTTTTCCCTCGTTTTATTTCAGGAATAAATAGCACATAGGCCAAGGACCGAAGGTTTTGGCTGGTTAAATATAGCGTTGTGGCCGCCATTTTCTGTGTTGGGCGGGGGGGGGGGGGAGGGGGGGAGGGATGGAGGGGGCGGTATGGGGGATAGGGGGGGGGTTAGATGGTGGGGGAGAGGGGCCCTGAGGAGCTACCTTGGGAGGTGTTGTTGGTGGGTGGGGGGGGTTGGTGGGGGAGGGGGCAGGGGAAGAGGGGACCTGAGGAGCTACCATGGGAGGTGTTGTTGGTGGGGGTTGGCAGTTAGGTATTTAAATTCAATATTGTAAGATAGGTTATATAGGGCGAGGTGTTGAGGAAGGAATAAGAAAAGTGTTTGGGACTGAGTTGAGTGTATTAGTTGTTGTGATTGATGTTAGCAGGAAGGTAGGTGGTTGAAATGTGTAAAGATTTGTTAATGAGATCATTTGGTTAATAATGTAGGAATTAAGGGTAAGTGATCACTGGAGATAGATATTCAACAGCATATTGAGTGAACAAGATTTAGCAGGTAGGTAGGCCGGCCGGCCGGCAGAGAGAGACAATGGACTACCAAACAGGTAGACGTTTTCTTCATGGATGGTAAACTATTATTAAAATGGCATGTACACATTTCCATGTGCGACATTCTTATACACACACACACACACACACACACACACACACACACACACACACACACACACACACACACACACACACACTGACCCACGGAGACTGCCCAAATATGTATACTAACAGCAGCAGCAGTTGGTGTTCCCAGGCAGGTCACCCATCCAAGTACTAACCAAAGTCAACGGTGTTTAACCTGACAGATGTATGGGAGGAGACGCAGTGTTCTCAAGGTGATAGGTAGGTAGGTAGTATGGCCGTTGCTATTGTATACAAGTAGTAAGTAATCACATGTGAGTGAGTGAGTGAGTGAGTCAGGATACTGGTAACTGCGGCGGGTAGGCAGGCGGAGGATACTCACACATAGCAGCCAATTCTCCATTAATGATAGTACTTATTGCAACTATTTAGTCAAATTAACCAACAACAAATGGACTACTACTACTACTACTACTGTTGCTCCAAAATAGAAATGTTGGGATGCCACCGCTGCCATTGATCTCGCACAAGTTGCTGCTGACAAATGACTCATCTTAGGCCTTGCATATGCTCTCTTAGGCTTCATTTAGTCAATAATTGTAACATCATTGAGTCGGGGGACAGGCAGACAGGCACTTTATACATGTTAGGCTTATAGTGGTCTCCAACACCCACCACCCCACAAGGTCCAACTAGTGACTAACCCTCACTCACTCACCACGCCCCAAGTAGCTAGCTTACTAACTCCTGGATACCTATTTACTGCTAGGTGAACAGAGACATTCGGTGATAGGAAAGGCTACCGACAACTACAGCCCTTTTTCTATTTCTATTTCTATTTCTACAAACCTAGTCTATTTCCTAGTCTAAACTAACCTAACCTAACCTCACCTAACCTAACCTAACCTAAGCTAATCTAACATAACCTAACCTAACTAACTCCTGGATACCTATTTACTGCTAGGTGAACAGAGACATTCGGTGATAGGAAAGGCTACTAACAATTACAGCCCTACTTCTACAAACCTACCCTAAACCAACCTAACCTAATCTAACCTAACCTAACCTAACCTAATCTAACCTAACCTAAGCTAATCTAACATAACCTAACCTAACTAACTCCTGGATACCTATTTACTGCTAGGTGAACAGAGGCATTCGATGATAGGAAAGATTACCAACAATTACAGCCCTTTTTCTATTTCTATTTCTACAAACCTAGTCTATTTCCTAGCCTAAACTAACCTAACCTAACCTAACTAACTCTTGGATACCTATTTACTGCTAGGTGAACAGAGGCATTCGGTAATAGGAAACGCTACCAACAATTACAGCCCTATTTCTATTTCTACAAATCTAGCCTATTTCCTAGCCTAACCTAACCTAATCTAATCTAATTAACTCCTGGATACTTACTTACTGCTAGGGTGAACAGAGGCATTCGGTGATAGGAAACGCTACCAACATTTACAGCCCCTTTTCTATTTCTATTTTTACAAACCTAGCCTATTTCCTAGCCAAAACTAACCTAACCTAATCTAACCTTACCTAATCTAACCTTACCTAACCTAACTAAATCCTGATCAACCACGCTGTGACTCATACGTCAGGTTGCGAGCAGCCGCGTCTAACAGCCTTGTTGATCAGTCCAGCAACCATGAGGCCTGGTCGACGACCGGGCCGCGGGGACGCTAAGCCCCGAAAGCACCTCAAGGTACTCCTGGATACCTATTTACTGCTAGGTGAACAGAGGCATTCGGTGATAGGAAACGCTACCAACAATTACAGCCCTATTTCTATTTCTACAAACCTAACCTATTTCCTAGCAATAACTAACCTAACCTAATCTAACCTAACCTAAATTAACTTAACCTAACCTTATCTAAACTAACCTAACTAACTAACTTCTGGATACCTATTTACTGCTAGGTGAATAGAGGCATTCGGTGATAGGAAACGCTACCTACAATTACAGCCCTCTTTCTATTACTATTTCTACAAACATAGCCCATTTCCTAGCCTAAAATAACCTAACCTAACCTAACCCTCCAAACCTAGCTTATTTCCTAGCCAAAACTAACCTAACCTAACCAACTCCTGGATACCTATTTACTGCTAGGTGAACAGAGGCATTCGGTGATAAGAAACGTTACCTAAAATTCAAGCAATTTTTTTGTCTATTTTTGTATTGTTTTTAAATAATTTATAATTTATACTTGATTCATTTTTTATAATGTTTTTACCTATTTCTATTTCTACAAACGTAGCCTATTTCCTAGCCTAAATTAACCTAAAAATGTGTATATATATATATATATATATATATATATATATATATATATATATATATATATATATATATATATATATATATATATATATATATATATATTTAAATATATATATATATATCAGTCGGTGGAATAATACAAATATTACACCTAACCAACCACAAAATAACCAACCTTAACTGTACCTTACCAACATACCCTAACCAATCAACCCTAACCAACCTAAGCTTACATATTATCTAAATTGCTTATTAAACATTAATATGAAATTATGCTTGTATTCTAACCTCAAATTCTAACCTAATTCTAATTCTAACCTAATTCTAATTCTAACCAACCTAACCAACCAACCAACCTAACCAACCTAATCAACCAACCTAAGCAACCTAACCTAACCATCCAACCCAACCTAACCAACCTAACCTAACCTAACCTAACCAACCAACCTAACCAACCAACCAACCAACCAACCTAACCAACCTAACCTAACCAACCTAACCTAACCAACCTAACCTAATCTAACCAACCTAACCTAACCTACCCAACCTAACCTAAGCTAACCAACCAACCAACCTAAGCAACCAACCTAACCAACCTAAGCAACCAACCTAAGCAACCTAACCAGCCTTAGCAACCTAACCAACCTAAGCAACCTAACCTAATCAACCAACCTAACCTAATCAACCTAAGCAACCTAACCTAAGCAACCTAACCTAACCAACCTAACCTAAGCAACCTAACCTAACCAACCAACCTACTTAACCAACCTAACCTAACCAACCTAACCTAACCAACCTAACCTAACCTCCCTTCTTATTATCTGACACGAACCTTCGGTTCGTGTCAGAGTCCATGAGTGTCCGTGTGCGTGTCCGTGTGAGTGTCCGTGTCCGTGTATCCATGGGGTTTTGGGTCCAGGAAGCTATTTGTGTCGACCCAAATTGCCTCCCTTCTCCCCACCTGAAATCCAGGTGGATTGAAAGACCTGCCCGAGGTCAGTGGATCCAGGTATCCGTCCGTGGCCCCCCGGACTTCAACCCTTCCCCACATTCCAAGGAGTCGGTCAATCAATCTTCGGCTATCCAGAGAATCTATCGAAACTGATGCTCCTACAGGAGGGGACACACAGAGAAATCTGTGCCCTGTACTTGCAACCGTTCCGACAGGCTCGAACGCAGGTCTATCCGGATTAGGAACTTGTTCTATCCGACTAGGCCACGCTGGAGTTGCCTTCTGAATCAAATTTGGCACTTGTATTTATATCTCATAGCAAGGTTAGTTAGTGTCTATTTATCAACAGTTGCAATGATTGAGATGTGAAGTTGTTAATTTGTGTTGACAGTTAGAAAGACCTGACAGCTTTATTTGATAAGGTTGCAGTCCCGTGAGGCAGTTTTATGAATGAATATTGGAGAATTTAGGCTAACTGACATGTGTGTGTGTGTGTGTGTGTGTGTGTTTAAAAGTATGTATTAATTAATAATTAGTGTGGTGTTTCCAAATGAGTTTGTGAATGGTAAACAAGCAATGCAATATCCAATATGTGCTATTTTAGGCCTCGTTCTGTAAAATACATGTTTTACTAGGGAAGGAAAATCCGGTTTGTTTTTTTCCCTCGTTTTATTTCAGGAATAAATAGCACATAGGCCAAGGACCGAAGGTTTTGGCTGGTTAAATATAGCGTTGTGGCCGCCATTTTCTGTGTTGGGCGGGGGGGGGGGGGAGGGGGGGAGGGATGGAGGGGGCGGTATGGGGGATAGGGGGGGGGTTAGATGGTGGGGGAGAGGGGCCCTGAGGAGCTACCTTGGGAGGTGTTGTTGGTGGGTGGGGGGGGTTGGTGGGGGAGGGGGCAGGGGAAGAGGGGACCTGAGGAGCTACCATGGGAGGTGTTGTTGGTGGGGGTTGGCAGTTAGGTATTTAAATTCAATATTGTAAGATAGGTTATATAGGGCGAGGTGTTGAGGAAGGAATAAGAAAAGTGTTTGGGACTGAGTTGAGTGTATTAGTTGTTGTGATTGATGTTAGCAGGAAGGTAGGTGGTTGAAATGTGTAAAGATTTGTTAATGAGATCATTTGGTTAATAATGTAGGAATTAAGGGTAAGTGATCACTGGAGATAGATATTCAACAGCATATTGAGTGAACAAGATTTAGCAGGTAGGTAGGCCGGCCGGCCGGCAGAGAGAGACAATGGACTACCAAACAGGTAGACGTTTTCTTCATGGATGGTAAACTATTATTAAAATGGCATGTACACATTTCCATGTGCGACATTCTTATACACACACACACACACACACACACACACACACACACACACACACACACACACACACACACACACACACTGACCCACGGAGACTGCCCAAATATGTATACTAACAGCAGCAGCAGTTGGTGTTCCCAGGCAGGTCACCCATCCAAGTACTAACCAAAGTCAACGGTGTTTAACCTGACAGATGTATGGGAGGAGACGCAGTGTTCTCAAGGTGATAGGTAGGTAGGTAGTATGGCCGTTGCTATTGTATACAAGTAGTAAGTAATCACATGTGAGTGAGTGAGTGAGTGAGTCAGGATACTGGTAACTGCGGCGGGTAGGCAGGCGGAGGATACTCACACATAGCAGCCAATTCTCCATTAATGATAGTACTTATTGCAACTATTTAGTCAAATTAACCAACAACAAATGGACTACTACTACTACTACTACTGTTGCTCCAAAATAGAAATGTTGGGATGCCACCGCTGCCATTGATCTCGCACAAGTTGCTGCTGACAAATGACTCATCTTAGGCCTTGCATATGCTCTCTTAGGCTTCATTTAGTCAATAATTGTAACATCATTGAGTCGGGGGACAGGCAGACAGGCACTTTATACATGTTAGGCTTATAGTGGTCTCCAACACCCACCACCCCACAAGGTCCAACTAGTGACTAACCCTCACTCACTCACCACGCCCCAAGTAGCTAGCTTACTAACTCCTGGATACCTATTTACTGCTAGGTGAACAGAGACATTCGGTGATAGGAAAGGCTACCGACAACTACAGCCCTTTTTCTATTTCTATTTCTATTTCTACAAACCTAGTCTATTTCCTAGTCTAAACTAACCTAACCTAACCTCACCTAACCTAACCTAACCTAAGCTAATCTAACATAACCTAACCTAACTAACTCCTGGATACCTATTTACTGCTAGGTGAACAGAGACATTCGGTGATAGGAAAGGCTACTAACAATTACAGCCCTACTTCTACAAACCTACCCTAAACCAACCTAACCTAATCTAACCTAACCTAACCTAACCTAATCTAACCTAACCTAAGCTAATCTAACATAACCTAACCTAACTAACTCCTGGATACCTATTTACTGCTAGGTGAACAGAGACATTCGGTGATAGGAAAGGCTACTAACATTTACACCCCTACTTCTACAAACCTACCCTAAACCAACCTAACCTAACCTAACCTAACCTAACCTAACCTAACCTAAACTAACCTAACCTAACCTAATCTAACCTAACCTAAGCTAATCTAACATAACCTAACCTAACTAACTCCTGGATACCTATTTACTGCTAGGTGAACAGAGGCATTCGATGATAGGAAAGATTACCAACAATTACAGCCCTTTTTCTATTTCTATTTCTACAAACCTAGTCTATTTCCTAGCCTAAACTAACCTAACCTAACCTAACTAACTCTTGGATACCTATTTACTGCTAGGTGAACAGAGGCATTCGGTAATAGGAAACGCTACCAACAATTACAGCCCTATTTCTATTTCTACAAATCTAGCCTATTTCCTAGCCTAACCTAACCTAATCTAATCTAATTAACTCCTGGATACTTACTTACTGCTAGGGTGAACAGAGGCATTCGGTGATAGGAAACGCTACCAACATTTACAGCCCCTTTTCTATTTCTATTTTTACAAACCTAGCCTATTTCCTAGCCAAAACTAACCTAACCTAATCTAACCTTACCTAATCTAACCTTACCTAACCTAACTAAATCCTGATCAACCACGCTGTGACTCATACGTCAGGTTGCGAGCAGCCGCGTCTAACAGCCTTGTTGATCAGTCCAGCAACCATGAGGCCTGGTCGACGACCGGGCCGCGGGGACGCTAAGCCCCGAAAGCACCTCAAGGTACTCCTGGATACCTATTTACTGCTAGGTGAACAGAGGCATTCGGTGATAGGAAACGCTACCAACAATTACAGCCCTATTTCTATTTCTACAAACCTAACCTATTTCCTAGCAATAACTAACCTAACCTAATCTAACCTAACCTAAATTAACTTAACCTAACCTTATCTAAACTAACCTAACTAACTAACTTCTGGATACCTATTTACTGCTAGGTGAATAGAGGCATTCGGTGATAGGAAACGCTACCTACAATTACAGCCCTCTTTCTATTACTATTTCTACAAACATAGCCCATTTCCTAGCCTAAAATAACCTAACCTAACCTAACCCTCCAAACCTAGCTTATTTCCTAGCCAAAACTAACCTAACCTAACCAACTCCTGGATACCTATTTACTGCTAGGTGAACAGAGGCATTCGGTGATAAGAAACGTTACCTAAAATTCAAGCAATTTTTTTGTCTATTTTTGTATTGTTTTTAAATAATTTATAATTTATACTTGATTCATTTTTTATAATGTTTTTACCTATTTCTATTTCTACAAACGTAGCCTATTTCCTAGCCTAAATTAACCTAAAAATGTGTATATATATATATATATATATATATATATATATATATATATATATATATATATATATATATATATATATATATATATATATATATATATATATATATATATATATTTAAATATATATATATATATCAGTCGGTGGAATAATACAAATATTACACCTAACCAACCACAAAATAACCAACCTTAACTGTACCTTACCAACATACCCTAACCAATCAACCCTAACCAACCTAAGCTTACATATTATCTAAATTGCTTATTAAACATTAATATGAAATTATGCTTGTATTCTAACCTCAAATTCTAACCTAATTCTAATTCTAACCTAATTCTAATTCTAACCAACCTAACCAACCAACCAACCTAACCAACCTAATCAACCAACCTAAGCAACCTAACCTAACCATCCAACCCAACCTAACCAACCTAACCTAACCTAACCTAACCAACCAACCTAACCAACCAACCAACCAACCAACCTAACCAACCTAACCTAACCAACCTAACCTAACCAACCTAACCTAATCTAACCAACCTAACCTAACCTACCCAACCTAACCTAAGCTAACCAACCAACCAACCTAAGCAACCAACCTAACCAACCTAAGCAACCAACCTAAGCAACCTAACCAGCCTTAGCAACCTAACCAACCTAAGCAACCTAACCTAATCAACCAACCTAACCTAATCAACCTAAGCAACCTAACCTAAGCAACCTAACCTAACCAACCTAACCTAAGCAACCTAACCTAACCAACCAACCTACTTAACCAACCTAACCTAACCAACCTAACCTAACCAACCTAACCTAACCTCCCTTCTTATTATCTGACACGAACCTTCGGTTCGTGTCAGAGTCCATGAGTGTCCGTGTGCGTGTCCGTGTGAGTGTCCGTGTCCGTGTATCCATGGGGTTTTGGGTCCAGGAAGCTATTTGTGTCGACCCAAATTGCCTCCCTTCTCCCCACCTGAAATCCAGGTGGATTGAAAGACCTGCCCGAGGTCAGTGGATCCAGGTATCCGTCCGTGGCCCCCCGGACTTCAACCCTTCCCCACATTCCAAGGAGTCGGTCAATCAATCTTCGGCTATCCAGAGAATCTATCGAAACTGATGCTCCTACAGGAGGGGACACACAGAGAAATCTGTGCCCTGTACTTGCAACCGTTCCGACAGGCTCGAACGCAGGTCTATCCGGATTAGGAACTTGTTCTATCCGACTAGGCCACGCTGGAGTTGCCTTCTGAATCAAATTTGGCACTTGTATTTATATCTCATAGCAAGGTTAGTTAGTGTCTATTTATCAACAGTTGCAATGATTGAGATGTGAAGTTGTTAATTTGTGTTGACAGTTAGAAAGACCTGACAGCTTTATTTGATAAGGTTGCAGTCCCGTGAGGCAGTTTTATGAATGAATATTGGAGAATTTAGGCTAACTGACATGTGTGTGTGTGTGTGTGTGTGTGTGTTTAAAAGTATGTATTAATTAATAATTAGTGTGGTGTTTCCAAATGAGTTTGTGAATGGTAAACAAGCAATGCAATATCCAATATGTGCTATTTTAGGCCTCGTTCTGTAAAATACATGTTTTACTAGGGAAGGAAAATCCGGTTTGTTTTTTTCCCTCGTTTTATTTCAGGAATAAATAGCACATAGGCCAAGGACCGAAGGTTTTGGCTGGTTAAATATAGCGTTGTGGCCGCCATTTTCTGTGTTGGGCGGGGGGGGGGGGGGAGGGGGGGAGGGATGGAGGGGGCGGTATGGGGGATAGGGGGGGGGGTTAGATGGTGGGGGAGAGGGGCCCTGAGGAGCTACCTTGGGAGGTGTTGTTGGTGGGTGGGGGGGGTTGGTGGGGGAGGGGGCAGGGGAAGAGGGGACCTGAGGAGCTACCATGGGAGGTGTTGTTGGTGGGGGTTGGCAGTTAGGTATTTAAATTCAATATTGTAAGATAGGTTATATAGGGCGAGGTGTTGAGGAAGGAATAAGAAAAGTGTTTGGGACTGAGTTGAGTGTATTAGTTGTTGTGATTGATGTTAGCAGGAAGGTAGGTGGTTGAAATGTGTAAAGATTTGTTAATGAGATCATTTGGTTAATAATGTAGGAATTAAGGGTAAGTGATCACTGGAGATAGATATTCAACAGCATATTGAGTGAACAAGATTTAGCAGGTAGGTAGGCCGGCCGGCCGGCAGAGAGAGACAATGGACTACCAAACAGGTAGACGTTTTCTTCATGGATGGTAAACTATTATTAAAATGGCATGTACACATTTCCATGTGCGACATTCTTATACACACACACACACACACACACACACACACACACACACACACACACACACACACACACACACACACACTGACCCACGGAGACTGCCCAAATATGTATACTAACAGCAGCAGCAGTTGGTGTTCCCAGGCAGGTCACCCATCCAAGTACTAACCAAAGTCAACGGTGTTTAACCTGACAGATGTATGGGAGGAGACGCAGTGTTCTCAAGGTGATAGGTAGGTAGGTAGTATGGCCGTTGCTATTGTATACAAGTAGTAAGTAATCACATGTGAGTGAGTGAGTGAGTGAGTCAGGATACTGGTAACTGCGGCGGGTAGGCAGGCGGAGGATACTCACACATAGCAGCCAATTCTCCATTAATGATAGTACTTATTGCAACTATTTAGTCAAATTAACCAACAACAAATGGACTACTACTACTACTACTACTGTTGCTCCAAAATAGAAATGTTGGGATGCCACCGCTGCCATTGATCTCGCACAAGTTGCTGCTGACAAATGACTCATCTTAGGCCTTGCATATGCTCTCTTAGGCTTCATTTAGTCAATAATTGTAACATCATTGAGTCGGGGGACAGGCAGACAGGCACTTTATACATGTTAGGCTTATAGTGGTCTCCAACACCCACCACCCCACAAGGTCCAACTAGTGACTAACCCTCACTCACTCACCACGCCCCAAGTAGCTAGCTTACTAACTCCTGGATACCTATTTACTGCTAGGTGAACAGAGACATTCGGTGATAGGAAAGGCTACCGACAACTACAGCCCTTTTTCTATTTCTATTTCTATTTCTACAAACCTAGTCTATTTCCTAGTCTAAACTAACCTAACCTAACCTCACCTAACCTAACCTAACCTAAGCTAATCTAACATAACCTAACCTAACTAACTCCTGGATACCTATTTACTGCTAGGTGAACAGAGACATTCGGTGATAGGAAAGGCTACTAACAATTACAGCCCTACTTCTACAAACCTACCCTAAACCAACCTAACCTAATCTAACCTAACCTAACCTAACCTAATCTAACCTAACCTAAGCTAATCTAACATAACCTAACCTAACTAACTCCTGGATACCTATTTACTGCTAGGTGAACAGAGGCATTCGATGATAGGAAAGATTACCAACAATTACAGCCCTTTTTCTATTTCTATTTCTACAAACCTAGTCTATTTCCTAGCCTAAACTAACCTAACCTAACCTAACTAACTCTTGGATACCTATTTACTGCTAGGTGAACAGAGGCATTCGGTAATAGGAAACGCTACCAACAATTACAGCCCTATTTCTATTTCTACAAATCTAGCCTATTTCCTAGCCTAACCTAACCTAATCTAATCTAATTAACTCCTGGATACTTACTTACTGCTAGGGTGAACAGAGGCATTCGGTGATAGGAAACGCTACCAACATTTACAGCCCCTTTTCTATTTCTATTTTTACAAACCTAGCCTATTTCCTAGCCAAAACTAACCTAACCTAATCTAACCTTACCTAATCTAACCTTACCTAACCTAACTAAATCCTGATCAACCACGCTGTGACTCATACGTCAGGTTGCGAGCAGCCGCGTCTAACAGCCTTGTTGATCAGTCCAGCAACCATGAGGCCTGGTCGACGACCGGGCCGCGGGGACGCTAAGCCCCGAAAGCACCTCAAGGTACTCCTGGATACCTATTTACTGCTAGGTGAACAGAGGCATTCGGTGATAGGAAACGCTACCAACAATTACAGCCCTATTTCTATTTCTACAAACCTAACCTATTTCCTAGCAATAACTAACCTAACCTAATCTAACCTAACCTAAATTAACTTAACCTAACCTTATCTAAACTAACCTAACTAACTAACTTCTGGATACCTATTTACTGCTAGGTGAATAGAGGCATTCGGTGATAGGAAACGCTACCTACAATTACAGCCCTCTTTCTATTACTATTTCTACAAACATAGCCCATTTCCTAGCCTAAAATAACCTAACCTAACCTAACCCTCCAAACCTAGCTTATTTCCTAGCCAAAACTAACCTAACCTAACCAACTCCTGGATACCTATTTACTGCTAGGTGAACAGAGGCATTCGGTGATAAGAAACGTTACCTAAAATTCAAGCAATTTTTTTGTCTATTTTTGTATTGTTTTTAAATAATTTATAATTTATACTTGATTCATTTTTTATAATGTTTTTACCTATTTCTATTTCTACAAACGTAGCCTATTTCCTAGCCTAAATTAACCTAAAAATGTGTATATATATATATATATATATATATATATATATATATATATATATATATATATATATATATATATATATATATATATATATATATATATATATATATATATATATATTTAAATATATATATATATATCAGTCGGTGGAATAATACAAATATTACACCTAACCAACCACAAAATAACCAACCTTAACTGTACCTTACCAACATACCCTAACCAATCAACCCTAACCAACCTAAGCTTACATATTATCTAAATTGCTTATTAAACATTAATATGAAATTATGCTTGTATTCTAACCTCAAATTCTAACCTAATTCTAATTCTAACCTAATTCTAATTCTAACCAACCTAACCAACCAACCAACCTAACCAACCTAATCAACCAACCTAAGCAACCTAACCTAACCATCCAACCCAACCTAACCAACCTAACCTAACCTAACCTAACCAACCAACCTAACCAACCAACCAACCAACCAACCTAACCAACCTAACCTAACCAACCTAACCTAACCAACCTAACCTAATCTAACCAACCTAACCTAACCTACCCAACCTAACCTAAGCTAACCAACCAACCAACCTAAGCAACCAACCTAACCAACCTAAGCAACCAACCTAAGCAACCTAACCAGCCTTAGCAACCTAACCAACCTAAGCAACCTAACCTAAGCAACCTAACAACCTAACCTAATCAACCAACCTAACCTAATCAACCTAAGCAACCTAACCTAAGCAACCTAACCTAACCAACCTAACCTAAGCAACCTAACCTAACCAACCAACCTACTTAACCAACCTAACCTAACCAACCTAACCTAACCAACCTAACCTAACCTCCCTTCTTATTATCTGACACGAACCTTCGGTTCGTGTCAGAGTCCATGAGTGTCCGTGTGCGTGTCCGTGTGAGTGTCCGTGTCCGTGTATCCATGGGGTTTTGGGTCCAGGAAGCTATTTGTGTCGACCCAAATTGCCTCCCTTCTCCCCACCTGAAATCCAGGTGGATTGAAAGACCTGCCCGAGGTCAGTGGATCCAGGTATCCGTCCGTGGCCCCCCGGACTTCAACCCTTCCCCACATTCCAAGGAGTCGGTCAATCAATCTTCGGCTATCCAGAGAATCTATCGAAACTGATGCTCCTACAGGAGGGGACACACAGAGAAATCTGTGCCCTGTACTTGCAACCGTTCCGACAGGCTCGAACGCAGGTCTATCCGGATTAGGAACTTGTTCTATCCGACTAGGCCACGCTGGAGTTGCCTTCTGAATCAAATTTGGCACTTGTATTTATATCTCATAGCAAGGTTAGTTAGTGTCTATTTATCAACAGTTGCAATGATTGAGATGTGAAGTTGTTAATTTGTGTTGACAGTTAGAAAGACCTGACAGCTTTATTTGATAAGGTTGCAGTCCCGTGAGGCAGTTTTATGAATGAATATTGGAGAATTTAGGCTAACTGACATGTGTGTGTGTGTGTGTGTGTGTGTGTTTAAAAGTATGTATTAATTAATAATTAGTGTGGTGTTTCCAAATGAGTTTGTGAATGGTAAACAAGCAATGCAATATCCAATATGTGCTATTTTAGGCCTCGTTCTGTAAAATACATGTTTTACTAGGGAAGGAAAATCCGGTTTGTTTTTTTCCCTCGTTTTATTTCAGGAATAAATAGCACATAGGCCAAGGACCGAAGGTTTTGGCTGGTTAAATATAGCGTTGTGGCCGCCATTTTCTGTGTTGGGCGGGGGGGGGGGGGAGGGGGGGAGGGATGGAGGGGGCGGTATGGGGGATAGGGGGGGGGTTAGATGGTGGGGGAGAGGGGCCCTGAGGAGCTACCTTGGGAGGTGTTGTTGGTGGGTGGGGGGGGTTGGTGGGGGAGGGGGCAGGGGAAGAGGGGACCTGAGGAGCTACCATGGGAGGTGTTGTTGGTGGGGGTTGGCAGTTAGGTATTTAAATTCAATATTGTAAGATAGGTTATATAGGGCGAGGTGTTGAGGAAGGAATAAGAAAAGTGTTTGGGACTGAGTTGAGTGTATTAGTTGTTGTGATTGATGTTAGCAGGAAGGTAGGTGGTTGAAATGTGTAAAGATTTGTTAATGAGATCATTTGGTTAATAATGTAGGAATTAAGGGTAAGTGATCACTGGAGATAGATATTCAACAGCATATTGAGTGAACAAGATTTAGCAGGTAGGTAGGCCGGCCGGCCGGCAGAGAGAGACAATGGACTACCAAACAGGTAGACGTTTTCTTCATGGATGGTAAACTATTATTAAAATGGCATGTACACATTTCCATGTGCGACATTCTTATACACACACACACACACACACACACACACACACACACACACACACACACACACACACACACACACTGACCCACGGAGACTGCCCAAATATGTATACTAACAGCAGCAGCAGTTGGTGTTCCCAGGCAGGTCACCCATCCAAGTACTAACCAAAGTCAACGGTGTTTAACCTGACAGATGTATGGGAGGAGACGCAGTGTTCTCAAGGTGATAGGTAGGTAGGTAGTATGGCCGTTGCTATTGTATACAAGTAGTAAGTAATCACATGTGAGTGAGTGAGTGAGTGAGTCAGGATACTGGTAACTGCGGCGGGTAGGCAGGCGGAGGATACTCACACATAGCAGCCAATTCTCCATTAATGATAGTACTTATTGCAACTATTTAGTCAAATTAACCAACAACAAATGGACTACTACTACTACTACTACTGTTGCTCCAAAATAGAAATGTTGGGATGCCACCGCTGCCATTGATCTCGCACAAGTTGCTGCTGACAAATGACTCATCTTAGGCCTTGCATATGCTCTCTTAGGCTTCATTTAGTCAATAATTGTAACATCATTGAGTCGGGGGACAGGCAGACAGGCACTTTATACATGTTAGGCTTATAGTGGTCTCCAACACCCACCACCCCACAAGGTCCAACTAGTGACTAACCCTCACTCACTCACCACGCCCCAAGTAGCTAGCTTACTAACTCCTGGATACCTATTTACTGCTAGGTGAACAGAGACATTCGGTGATAGGAAAGGCTACCGACAACTACAGCCCTTTTTCTATTTCTATTTCTATTTCTACAAACCTAGTCTATTTCCTAGTCTAAACTAACCTAACCTAACCTCACCTAACCTAACCTAACCTAAGCTAATCTAACATAACCTAACCTAACTAACTCCTGGATACCTATTTACTGCTAGGTGAACAGAGACATTCGGTGATAGGAAAGGCTACTAACAATTACAGCCCTACTTCTACAAACCTACCCTAAACCAACCTAACCTAATCTAACCTAACCTAACCTAACCTAATCTAACCTAACCTAAGCTAATCTAACATAACCTAACCTAACTAACTCCTGGATACCTATTTACTGCTAGGTGAACAGAGACATTCGGTGATAGGAAAGGCTACTAACATTTACACCCCTACTTCTACAAACCTACCCTAAACCAACCTAACCTAACCTAACCTAACCTAACCTAACCTAACCTAAACTAACCTAACCTAACCTAACCTAACCTAACCTAACCTAACCTAACCTCACCTAACCTAACCTAACCTAACCTAACCTAACCTCACCTAACCTAACCTAACCTAACCTAACCTAAGCTAATCTAACATAACCTAACCTAACTAACTCCTGGATACCTATTTACTGCTAGGTGAACAGAAACATTCGGTGATAGGAAGCGCTACCAACAATTACAGCCCTATTTCTATTTCTACAAACCTAGCCTATTTCCTAGCCTAAACTAACTTAACCTAATCTAACCTAACCTAACTAATTCCTGGATACTTACTTACTGCTAGGTGAACAGAGGCATTCGGTGATAGGAAACACTACCAACAACTACAGCCCTTTTTCCATTTCTATTTCTACAAACCTAGTCTATTTCCTAGTCTGAACTAACCTAACCTAACCTAACCTAACCTCACCTAACCTAACCTCACCTCACCTTACCTCACCTTACCTTTCCTCACCTAACATAATCTCACCTCACCTCACCTCACCGAATCTCACCTAACCTAACCTAACCTCACCTCACCTCACCTCACCTTTCCTCACTTAACATAATCTCACTTCACCTCACCTCACCTAACCTAAACCTCACCTAACCTAACCTCACCTAACCTCACCTCACCTAACCTAACTAACTCCTGGATACTTACTTACTGCTAGGTGAACAGAGGCATTCGGTGATAGGAAACGCTACCAAGAATTACATCCCTTTTTCTATTTCTATTTCTACAAACCTAGCCTATTTCCTAGCCAAAACTAACCTAACCTAATCTAACCTTACCTAACCTAACCTAACTAACTCCTGATCAACCAGGCTGTGACTCATACGTCAGGTTGCGAGCAGCCGCGTCTAACAGCCTTGTTGATCAGTCCAGCAACCATGAGGCCTGGTCGACGACCGGGCCGCGGGGACGCTAAGCCCCGAAAGCACCTCAAGGAAGCATCTCAAGGTACTCCTGGATACCTATTTACTGCTAGGTGAACAGAGGCATTCGATGATAGGAAAGATTACCAACAATTACAGCCCTTTTTCTATTTCTATTTCTACAAACCTAGTCTATTTCCTAGCCTAAACTAACCTAACCTAACCTAACTAACTCTTGGATACCTATTTACTGCTAGGTGAACAGAGGCATTCGGTAATAGGAAACGCTACCAACAATTACAGCCCTATTTCTATTTCTACAAATCTAGCCTATTTCCTAGCCTAACCTAACCTAATCTAATCTAATTAACTCCTGGATACTTACTTACTGCTAGGGTGAACAGAGGCATTCGGTGATAGGAAACGCTACCAACATTTACAGCCCCTTTTCTATTTCTATTTTTACAAACCTAGCCTATTTCCTAGCCAAAACTAACCTAACCTAATCTAACCTTACCTAATCTAACCTTACCTAACCTAACTAAATCCTGATCAACCACGCTGTGACTCATACGTCAGGTTGCGAGCAGCCGCGTCTAACAGCCTTGTTGATCAGTCCAGCAACCATGAGGCCTGGTCGACGACCGGGCCGCGGGGACGCTAAGCCCCGAAAGCACCTCAAGGTACTCCTGGATACCTATTTACTGCTAGGTGAACAGAGGCATTCGGTGATAGGAAACGCTACCAACAATTACAGCCCTATTTCTATTTCTACAAACCTAACCTATTTCCTAGCAATAACTAACCTAACCTAATCTAACCTAACCTAAATTAACTTAACCTAACCTTATCTAAACTAACCTAACTAACTAACTTCTGGATACCTATTTACTGCTAGGTGAATAGAGGCATTCGGTGATAGGAAACGCTACCTACAATTACAGCCCTCTTTCTATTACTATTTCTACAAACATAGCCCATTTCCTAGCCTAAAATAACCTAACCTAACCTAACCCTCCAAACCTAGCTTATTTCCTAGCCAAAACTAACCTAACCTAACCAACTCCTGGATACCTATTTACTGCTAGGTGAACAGAGGCATTCGGTGATAAGAAACGTTACCTAAAATTCAAGCAATTTTTTTTGTCTATTTTTGTATTGTTTTTAAATAATTTATAATTTATACTTGATTCATTTTTTATAATGTTTTTACCTATTTCTATTTCTACAAACGTAGCCTATTTCCTAGCCTAAATTAACCTAAAAATGTGTATATATATATATATATATATATATATATATATATATATATATATATATATATATATATATATATATATATATATATATATATATATATATATATATATATATTTAAATATATATATATATATCAGTCGGTGGAATAATACAAATATTACACCTAACCAACCACAAAATAACCAACCTTAACTGTACCTTACCAACATACCCTAACCAATCAACCCTAACCAACCTAAGCTTACATATTATCTAAATTGCTTATTAAACATTAATATGAAATTATGCTTGTATTCTAACCTCAAATTCTAACCTAATTCTAATTCTAACCTAATTCTAATTCTAACCAACCTAACCAACCAACCAACCTAACCAACCTAATCAACCAACCTAAGCAACCTAACCTAACCATCCAACCCAACCTAACCAACCTAACCTAACCTAACCTAACCAACCAACCTAACCAACCAACCAACCAACCAACCAACCTAACCAACCTAACCTAACCAACCTAACCTAACCAACCTAACCTAATCTAACCAACCTAACCTAACCTACCCAACCTAACCTAAGCTAACCAACCAACCAACCTAAGCAACCAACCTAACCAACCTAAGCAACCAACCTAAGCAACCTAACCAGCCTTAGCAACCTAACCAACCTAAGCAACCTAAGCAACCTAACCAACCTAAGCAACCTAAGCAACCTAAGCAACCTAACCTAATCAACCAACCTAACCTAATCAACCTAAGCAACCTAACCTAAGCAACCTAACCTAACCAACCTAACCTAAGCAACCTAACCTAACCAACCAACCTACTTAACCAACCTAACCTAACCAACCTAACCTAACC
The DNA here is from genome assembly GCF_040958095.1 of Procambarus clarkii. NCBI lineage: Eukaryota > Metazoa > Arthropoda > Malacostraca > Decapoda > Cambaridae > Procambarus > Procambarus clarkii. The sequence continues at coordinate 35,361 of NW_027189725.1, forward strand.
AACCTAACCTAACCTCCCTTCTTATTATCTGACACGAACCTTCGGTTCGTGTCAGAGTCCATGAGTGTCCGTGTGCGTGTCCGTGTGAGTGTCCGTGTCCGTGTATCCATGGGGTTTTGGGTCCAGGAAGCTATTTGTGTCGACCCAAATTGCCTCCCTTCTCCCCACCTGAAATCCAGGTGGATTGAAAGACCTGCCCGAGGTCAGTGGATCCAGGTATCCGTCCGTGGCCCCCCGGACTTCAACCCTTCCCCACATTCCAAGGAGTCGGTCAATCAATCTTCGGCTATCCAGAGAATCTATCGAAACTGATGCTCCTACAGGAGGGGACACACAGAGAAATCTGTGCCCTGTACTTGCAACCGTTCCGACAGGCTCGAACGCAGGTCTATCCGGATTAGGAACTTGTTCTATCCGACTAGGCCACGCTGGAGTTGCCTTCTGAATCAAATTTGGCACTTGTATTTATATCTCATAGCAAGGTTAGTTAGTGTCTATTTATCAACAGTTGCAATGATTGAGATGTGAAGTTGTTAATTTGTGTTGACAGTTAGAAAGACCTGACAGCTTTATTTGATAAGGTTGCAGTCCCGTGAGGCAGTTTTATGAATGAATATTGGAGAATTTAGGCTAACTGACATGTGTGTGTGTGTGTGTGTGTGTGTGTTTAAAAGTATGTATTAATTAATAATTAGTGTGGTGTTTCCAAATGAGTTTGTGAATGGTAAACAAGCAATGCAATATCCAATATGTGCTATTTTAGGCCTCGTTCTGTAAAATACATGTTTTACTAGGGAAGGAAAATCCGGTTTGTTTTTTTCCCTCGTTTTATTTCAGGAATAAATAGCACATAGGCCAAGGACCGAAGGTTTTGGCTGGTTAAATATAGCGTTGTGGCCGCCATTTTCTGTGTTGGGCGGGGGGGGGGGGAGGGGGGGAGGGATGGAGGGGGCGGTATGGGGGATAGGGGGGGGGGTTAGATGGTGGGGGAGAGGGGCCCTGAGGAGCTACCTTGGGAGGTGTTGTTGGTGGGGGGGGGGGGTTGGTGGGGGAGGGGGCAAGGGGAAGAGGGGACCTGAGGAGCTACCATGGGAGGTGTTGTTGGTGGGGGTTGGCAGTTAGGTATTTAAATTCAATATTGTAAGATAGGTTATATAGGGCGAGGTGTTGAGGAAGGAATAAGAAAAGTGTTTGGGACTGAGTTGAGTGTATTAGTTGTTGTGATTGATGTTAGCAGGAAGGTAGGTGGTTGAAATGTGTAAAGATTTGTTAATGAGATCATTTGGTTAATAATGTAGGAATTAAGGGTAAGTGATCACTGGAGATAGATATTCAACAGCATATTGAGTGAACAAGTTTAGCAGGTAGGTAGGCCGGCCGGCCGGCAGAGAGAGACAATGGACTACCAAACAGGTAGACGTTTTCTTCATGGATGGTAAACTATTATTAAAATGGCATGTACACATTTCCATGTGCGGCATTCTTGTACACACACACACACACACACACACACACACACACACACACTGACCCACGGAGACTGCCCAAATATGTATACTAACAGCAGCAGCAGTTGGTGTTCCCAGGCAGGTCACCCATCCAAGTACTAACCAAAGTCAACGGTGTTTAACCTGACAGATGTATGGGAGGAGACGCAGTGTTCTCAAGGTGATAGGTAGGTAGGTAGTATGGCCGTTGCTATTGTATACAAGTAGTAAGTAATCACATGTGAGTGAGTGAGTGAGTGAGTCAGGATACTGGTAACTGCGGCGGGTAGGCAGGCGGAGGATACTCACACATAGCAGCCAATTCTCCATTAATGATAGTACTTATTGCAACTATTTAGTCAAATTAACCAACAACAAATGGACTACTACTACTACTACTACTGTTGCTCCAAAATAGAAATGTTGGGATGCCACCGCTGCCATTGATCTCGCACAAGTTGCTGCTGACAAATGACTCATCTTAGGCCTTGCATATGCTCTCTTAGGCTTCATTTAGTCAATAATTGTAACATCATTGAGTCGGGGGACAGGCAGACAGGCACTTTATACATGTTAGGCTTATAGTGGTCTCCAACACCCACCACCCCACAAGGTCCAACTAGTGACTAACCCTCACTCACTCACCACGCCCCAAGTAGCTAGCTTACTAACTCCTGGATACCTATTTACTGCTAGGTGAACAGAGACATTCGGTGATAGGAAAGGCTACCGACAACTACAGCCCTTTTTCTATTTCTATTTCTATTTCTACAAACCTAGTCTATTTCCTAGTCTAAACTAACCTAACCTAACCTCACCTAACCTAACCTAACCTAAGCTAATCTAACATAACCTAACCTAACTAACTCCTGGATACCTATTTACTGCTAGGTGAACAGAGACATTCGGTGATAGGAAAGGCTACTAACAATTACAGCCCTACTTCTACAAACCTACCCTAAACCAACCTAACCTAATCTAACCTAACCTAACCTAACCTAATCTAACCTAACCTAAGCTAATCTAACATAACCTAACCTAACTAACTCCTGGATACCTATTTACTGCTAGGTGAACAGAGACATTCGGTGATAGGAAAGGCTACTAACATTTACACCCCTACTTCTACAAACCTACCCTAAACCAACCTAACCTAACCTAACCTAACCTAACCTAACCTAACCTAAACTAACCTAACCTAACCTAACCTAACCTAACCTAACCTCACCTAACCTAACCTAACCTAACCTAACCTAACCTAACCTCACCTAACCTAACCTAACCTAACCTAACCTAAGCTAATCTAACATAACCTAACCTAACTAACTCCTGGATACCTATTTACTGCTAGGTGAACAGAAACATTCGGTGATAGGAAGCGCTACCAACAATTACAGCCCTATTTCTATTTCTACAAACCTAGCCTATTTCCTAGCCTAAACTAACTTAACCTAATCTAACCTAACCTAACTAATTCCTGGATACTTACTTACTGCTAGGTGAACAGAGGCATTCGGTGATAGGAAACACTACCAACAACTACAGCCCTTTTTCCATTTCTATTTCTACAAACCTAGTCTATTTCCTAGTCTGAACTAACCTAACCTAACCTAACCTAACCTCACCTAACCTAACCTCACCTCACCTCACCTTACCTCACCTTACCTTTCCTCACCTAACATAATCTCACCTCACCTCACCTCACCGAATCTCACCTAACCTAACCTAACCTCACCTCACCTCACCTCACCTTTCCTCACTTAACATAATCTCACTTCACCTCACCTCACCTAACCTAAACCTCACCTAACCTAACCTCACCTAACCTCACCTCACCTAACCTAACTAACTCCTGGATACTTACTTACTGCTAGGTGAACAGAGGCATTCGGTGATAGGAAACGCTACCAAGAATTACATCCCTTTTTCTATTTCTATTTCTACAAACCTAGCCTATTTCCTAGCCAAAACTAACCTAACCTAATCTAACCTTACCTAACCTAACCTAACTAACTCCTGATCAACCAGGCTGTGACTCATACGTCAGGTTGCGAGCAGCCGCGTCTAACAGCCTTGTTGATCAGTCCAGCAACCATGAGGCCTGGTCGACGACCGGGCCGCGGGGACGCTAAGCCCCGAAAGCACCTCAAGGAAGCATCTCAAGGTACTCCTGGATACCTATTTACTGCTAGGTGAACAGAGGCATTCGATGATAGGAAAGATTACCAACAATTACAGCCCTTTTTCTATTTCTATTTCTACAAACCTAGTCTATTTCCTAGCCTAAACTAACCTAACCTAACCTAACTAACTCTTGGATACCTATTTACTGCTAGGTGAACAGAGGCATTCGGTAATAGGAAACGCTACCAACAATTACAGCCCTATTTCTATTTCTACAAATCTAGCCTATTTCCTAGCCTAACCTAACCTAATCTAATCTAATTAACTCCTGGATACTTACTTACTGCTAGGGTGAACAGAGGCATTCGGTGATAGGAAACGCTACCAACATTTACAGCCCCTTTTCTATTTCTATTTTTACAAACCTAGCCTATTTCCTAGCCAAAACTAACCTAACCTAATCTAACCTTACCTAATCTAACCTTACCTAACCTAACTAAATCCTGATCAACCAGGCTGTGACTCATACGTCAGGTTGCGAGCAGCCGCGTCTAACAGCCTTGTTGATCAGTCCAGCAACCATGAGGCCTGGTCGACGACCGGGCCGCGGGGACGCTAAGCCCCGAAAGCACCTCAAGGTACTCCTGGATACCTATTTACTGCTAGGTGAACAGAGGCATTCGGTGATAGGAAACGCTACCAACAATTACAGCCCTATTTCTATTTCTACAAACCTAACCTATTTCCTAGCAATAACTAACCTAACCTAATCTAACCTAACCTAAATTAACTTAACCTAACCTTATCTAAACTAACCTAACTAACTAACTTCTGGATACCTATTTACTGCTAGGTGAATAGAGGCATTCGGTGATAGGAAACGCTACCTACAATTACAGCCCTCTTTCTATTACTATTTCTACAAACATAGCCCATTTCCTAGCCTAAAATAACCTAACCTAACCTAACCCTCCAAACCTAGCTTATTTCCTAGCCAAAACTAACCTAACCTAACCAACTCCTGGATACCTATTTACTGCTAGGTGAACAGAGGCATTCGGTGATAAGAAACGTTACCTAAAATTCAAGCAATTTTTTTTGTCTATTTTTTTATTGTTTTTAAATAATTTATAATTTATACTTGATTCATTTTTTATAATGTTTTTACCTATTTCTATTTCTACAAACGTAGCCTATTTCCTAGCCTAAATTAACCTAAAAATGTGTGTATATATATATATATATATATATATATATATATATATATATATATATATATATATATATATATATATATATATATATATTTAAATATATATATATATATATATATCAGTCGGTGGAATAATACAAATATTACACCTAACCAACCACAAAACCTTAACTTAACTTAACTTAACACACAACCAACCTTAACTGTACCTTACCAACATACCCTAACCAATCAACCCTAACCAACCTAAGCTTACATATTATCTAAATTGCTTATTAAACATTAATATGAAATTATGCTTGTATTCTAACCTCAAATTCTAACCTAATTCTAATTCTAACCTAATTCTAATTCTAACCAACCTAACCAACCAACCAACCAACCTAACCAACCTAATCAACCAACCTAAGCAACCTAACCTAAGCAACCTAACCTAACCATCCAACCCAACCTAACCAACCTAACCTAACCTAACCTAACCAACCAACCTAACCAACCAACCAACCAACCAACCAACCTAACCAACCTAACCTAACCAACCTAACCTAACCAACCTAACCTAATCTAACCAACCGAACCTAACCTACCCAACCTAACCTAAGCTAACCAACCAACCAACCAACCTAAGCAACCAACCTAACCAACCTAAGCAACCAACCTAAGCAACCTAACCAGCCTTAGCAACCTAACCAACCTAAGCAACCTAAGCAACCTAAGCAACCTAACCAACCTAAGCAACCTAAGCAACCTAACCTAATCAACCAACCTAACCTAATCAACCTAAGCAACCTAACCTAAGCAACCTAACCTAACCAACCTAACCTAAGCAACCTAACCTAACCAACCAACCTACTTAACCAACCTAACCTAACCAACCTAACCTAACCAACCTAACCTAACCTCCCTTCTTATTATCTGACACGAACCTTCGGTTCGTGTCAGAGTCCATGAGTGTCCGTGTGCGTGTCCGTGTGAGTGTCCGTGTCCGTGTATCCATGGGGTTTTGGGTCCAGGAAGCTATTTGTGTCGACCCAAATTGCCTCCCTTCTCCCCACCTGAAATCCAGGTGGATTGAAAGACCTGCCCGAGGTCAGTGGATCCTGGTATCCGTCCGTGGCCCCCCGGACTTCAACCCTTCCCCACATTCCAAGGAGTCGGTCAATCAATCTTCGGCTATCCAGAGAATCTATCGAAACTGATGCTCCTACAGGAGGGGACACACAGAGAAATCTGTGCCCTGTACTTGCAACCGTTCCGACAGGCTCGAACGCAGGTCTATCCGGATTAGGAACTTGTTCTATCCGACTAGGCCACGCTGGAGTTGCCTTCTGAATCAAATTTGGCACTTGTATTTATATCTCATAGCAAGGTTAGTTAGTGTCTATTTATCAACAGTTGCAATGATTGAGATGTGAAGTTGTTAATTTGTGTTGACAGTTAGAAAGACCTGACAGCTTTATTTGATAAGGTTGCAGTCCCGTGAGGCAGTTTTATGAATGAATATTGGAGAATTTAGGCTAACTGACATGTGTGTGTGTGTGTGTGTGTGTGTGTGTGTGTTTAAAAGTATGTATTAATTAATAATTAGTGTGGTGTTTCCAAATGAGTTTGTGAATGGTAAACAAGCAATGCAATATCCAATATGTGCTATTTTAGGCCTCGTTCTGTAAAATACATGTTTTACTAGGGAAGGAAAATCCGGTTTGTTTTTTTCCCTCGTTTTATTTCAGGAATAAATAGCACATAGGCCAAGGACCGAAGGTTTTGGCTGGTTAAATATAGCGTTGTGGCCGCCATTTTCTTTGTTGGGCGGGGGGGGGGGGGAGGGGGTGGGGGATGGAGGGGGCGGTATGGGGGATAGGGGGGGGTTAGATGGTGGGGGAGAGGGGCCCTGAGGAGCTACCTTGGGAGGTGTTGTTGGTGGGGGGGGTTGGTGGGGGAGGGGGCAGGGGAAGAGGGGACCTGAGGAGCTACCATGGGAGGTGTTGTTGGTGGTGGGGGGGGGGGTTGTCAGTTAGGTATTTAAATTCAATATTGTAAGATAGGTTATATAGGGCGAGGTGTTGAGGAAGGAATAAGAAAAGTGTTTGGGACTGAGTTGAGTGTATTAGTTGTTGTGATTGATGTTAGCAGGAAGGTAGGTGGTTGAAATGTGTAAAGATTTGTTAATGAGATCATTTGGTTAATAATGTAGGAATTAAGGGTAAGTGATCACTGGAGATAGATATTCAACAGCATATTGAGTGAACAAGTTTTAGCAGGTAGGTAGGCCGGCCGGCCGGCAGAGAGAGACAATGGACTACCAAACAGGTAGACGTTTTCTTCATGGATGGTAAACTATTATTAAAATGGCATGTACACATTTCCATGTGCGACATTCTTGTACACACACACACACACACACACACACACACACTGACCCACGGAGACTGCCCAAATATGTATACTAACAGCAGCAGCAGTTGGTGTTCCCAGGCAGGTCACCCATCCAAGTACTAACCAAAGTCAACGGTGTTTAACCTGACAGATGTATGGGAGGAGACGCAGTGTTCTCAAGGTGATAGGTAGGTAGGTAGTATGGCCGTTGCTATTGTATACAAGTAGTAAGTAATCACATGTGAGTGAGTCAGGATACTGGTAACTGCGGCGGGCAGGCAGGCGGAGGATACTCACACATAGCAGCCAATTCTCCATTAATGATAGTACTTATTGCAACTATTTAGTCAAATTAACCAACAACAAATGGACTACTACTACTACTACTACTGTTGCTCCAAAATAGAAATGTTGGGATGCCACCGCTGCCATTGATCTCGCACAAGTTGCTGCTGACAAATGACTCATCTTAGGCCTTGCATATGCTCTCTTAGGCTTCATTTAGTCAATAATTGTAACATCATTGAGTCGGGGGACAGGCAGACAGGCACTTTATACATGTTAGGCTTATAGTGGTCTCCAACACCCACCACCCCACAAGGTCCAACTAGTGACTAACCCTCACTCACTCACCACGCCCCAAGTAGCTAGCTTACTAACTCCTGGATACCTATTTACTGCTAGGTGAACAGAGACATTCGGTGATAGGAAAGGCTACCGACAACTACAGCCCTTTTTCTATTTCTATTTCTACAAACCAAGTCTATTTCCTAGTCTAAACTAACCTAACCTAACCTCACCTAACCTAACCCAACCTAACCTAAGCTAATCTAACATAACCTAACCTAACTAACTCCTGGATACCTATTTACTGCTAGGTGAACAGAGACATTCGGTGATAGGAAAGGCTACTAACAATTACAGCCCTACTTCTACAAACCTACCCTAAACCAACCTAACCTAATCTAACCTAACCTAACCTAACCTAATCTAACCTAACCTAAGCTAATCTAACATAACCTAACCTAACTAACTCCTGGATACCTATTTACTGCTAGGTGAACAGAGACATTCGGTGATAGGAAAGGCTACTAACATTTACACCCCTACTTCTACAAACCTACCCTAAACCAACCTAACCTAACCTAACCTAACCTAACCTAACCTAACCTAAACTAACCTAACCTAACCTAACCTAACCTAACCTAACCTAACCTCACCTAACCTAACCTAACCTAACCTAACCTCACCTAACCTAACCTAACCTAACCTAACCTAACCTAACCTAACCTAAGCTAATCTAACATAACCTAACCTAACTAACTCCTGGATACCTATTTACTGCTAGGTGAACAGAAACATTCGGTGATAGGAAGCGCTACCAACAATTACAGCCCTATTTCTATTTCTACAAACCTAGCCTATTTCCTAGCCTAAACTAACTTAACCTAATCTAACCTAACCTAACTAATTCCTGGATACTTACTTACTGCTAGGTGAACAGAGGCATTCGGTGATAGGAAACACTACCAACAACTACAGCCCTTTTTCCATTTCTATTTCAACAAACCTAGTCTATTTCCTAGTCTGAACTAACCTAACCTAACCTAACCTAACCTCACCTAACCTAACCTCACCTCACCTCACCTTACCTCACCTTACCTTTCCTCACCTAACATAATCTCACCTCACCTCACCTCACCGAATCTCACCTAACCTAACCTAACCTAACCTCACCTCACCTCACCTCACCTCACCTTTCCTCACTTAACATAATCTCACTTCACCTCACCTCACCTAACCTAAACCTCACCTAACCTAACCTCACCTAACCTCACCTCACCTAACCTAACTAACTCCTGGATACTTACTTACTGCTAGGTGAACAGAGGCATTCGGTGATAGGAAACGCTACCAAGAATTACATCCCTTTTTCTATTTCTATTTCTACAAACCTAGCCTATTTCCTAGCCAAAACTAACCTAACCTAATCTAACCTTACCTAACCTAACTAACTCCTGATCAACCACGCTGTGACTCATACGTCAGGTTGCGAGCAGCCGCGTCTAACAGCCTTGTTGATCAGTCCAGCAACCATGAGGCCTGGTCGACGACCGGGCCGCGGGGACGCTAAGCCCCGAAAGCACCTCAAGGTACTCCTGGATACCTATTTACTGCTAGGTGAACAGAGGCATTCGGTGATAGGAAACGCTACCAACAATTACAGCCCTATTTCTATTTCTACAAACCTAACCTATTTCCTAGCAATAACTAACCTAACCTAATCTAACCTAACCTAAATTAACTTAACCTAACCTAAACTAACCTAACTAACTAACTTCTGGATACCTATTTACTGCTAGGTGAATAGAGGCATTCGGTGATAGGAAACGCTACCTACAATTACAGCCCTCTTTCTATTACTATTTCTACAAACATAGCCCATTTCCTAGCCTAAAATAACCTAACCTAACCTAACCCTCCAAACCTAGCTTATTTCCTAGCCAAAACTAACCTAACCTAACCAACTCCTGGATACCTATTTACTGCTAGGTGAACAGAGGCATTCGGTGATAAGAAACGTTACCTAAAATTCAAGCAATTTTTTTTGTCTATTTTTTTATTGTTTTTAAATAATTTATAATTTATACTTGATTCATTTTTTATAATGTTTTTACCTATTTCTATTTCTACAAACGTAGCCTATTTCCTAGCCTAAATTAACCTAAAAATGTGTGTATATATATATATATATATATATATATATATATATATATATATATATATATATATATATATATATATATATATATATATATTTAAATATATATATATATATATATCAGTCGGTGGAATAATACAAATATTACACCTAACCAACCACAAAACCTTAACTTAACTTAACTTAACACACAACCAACCTTAACTGTACCTTACCAACATACCCTAACCAATCAACCCTAACCAACCTAAGCTTACATATTATCTAAATTGCTTATTAAACATTAATATGAAATTATGCTTGTATTCTAACCTCAAATTCTAACCTAATTCTAATTCTAACCTAATTCTAATTCTAACCAACCTAACCAACCAACCAACCAACCTAACCAACCTAATCAACCAACCTAAGCAACCTAACCTAAGCAACCTAACCTAACCATCCAACCCAACCTAACCAACCTAACCTAACCTAACCTAACCAACCAACCTAACCAACCAACCAACCAACCAACCAACCTAACCAACCTAACCTAACCAACCTAACCTAACCAACCTAACCTAATCTAACCAACCGAACCTAACCTACCCAACCTAACCTAAGCTAACCAACCAACCAACCAACCTAAGCAACCAACCTAACCAACCTAAGCAACCAACCTAAGCAACCTAACCAGCCTTAGCAACCTAACCAACCTAAGCAACCTAAGCAACCTAAGCAACCTAACCAACCTAAGCAACCTAAGCAACCTAACCTAATCAACCAACCTAACCTAATCAACCTAAGCAACCTAACCTAAGCAACCTAACCTAACCAACCTAACCTAAGCAACCTAACCTAACCAACCAACCTACTTAACCAACCTAACCTAACCAACCTAACCTAACCAACCTAACCTAACCTCCCTTCTTATTATCTGACACGAACCTTCGGTTCGTGTCAGAGTCCATGAGTGTCCGTGTGCGTGTCCGTGTGAGTGTCCGTGTCCGTGTATCCATGGGGTTTTGGGTCCAGGAAGCTATTTGTGTCGACCCAAATTGCCTCCCTTCTCCCCACCTGAAATCCAGGTGGATTGAAAGACCTGCCCGAGGTCAGTGGATCCAGGTATCCGTCCGTGGCCCCCCGGACTTCAACCCTTCCCCACATTCCAAGGAGTCGGTCAATCAATCTTCGGCTATCCAGAGAATCTATCGAAACTGATGCTCCTACAGGAGGGGACACACAGAGAAATCTGTGCCCTGTACTTGCAACCGTTCCGACAGGCTCGAACGCAGGTCTATCCGGATTAGGAACTTGTTCTATCCGACTAGGCCACGCTGGAGTTGCCTTCTGAATCAAATTTGGCACTTGTATTTATATCTCATAGCAAGGTTAGTTAGTGTCTATTTATCAACAGTTGCAATGATTGAGATGTGAAGTTGTTAATTTGTGTTGACAGTTAGAAAGACCTGACAGCTTTATTTGATAAGGTTGCAGTCCCGTGAGGCAGTTTTATGAATGAATATTGGAGAATTTAGGCTAACTGACATGTGTGTGTGTGTGTGTGTGTGTGTGTGTGTGTGTGTGTGTGTGTGTGTTTAAAAGTATGTATTAATTAATAATTAGTGTGGTGTTTCCAAATGAGTTTGTGAATGGTAAACAAGCAATGCAATATCCAATATGTGCTATTTTAGGCCTCGTTCTGTAAAATACATGTTTTACTAGGGAAGGAAAATCCGGTTTGTTTTTTTCCCTCGTTTTATTTCAGGAATAAATAGCACATAGGCGAAGGACTGAAGGTTTTGGCTGGTTAAATATAGCGTTGTGGCCGCCATTTTCTGTGTTGGGCGGGGGGGAGGGGGTGGGGGATGGAGGGGGCGGTATGGGGGATAGGGGGGGGGGGGTTAGTTGGTGGGGGAGAGGGGCCCTGAGGAGCTACCTTGGGAGGTGTTGTTGGTGGGGGGGGGGGGGGGGGGGTTGGTGGGGGAGGGGGCAGGGGAAGAGGGGACCTGAGGAGCTACCATGGGAGGTGTTGTTGGTGGTGGGGGGGGGGGGTTGGCAGTTAGGTATTTAAATTCAATATTGTAAGATAGGTTATATAGGGCGAGGTGTTGAGGAAGGAATAAGAAAAGTGTTTGGGACTGAGTTGAGTGTATTAGTTGTTGTGATTGATGTTAGCAGGAAGGTAGGTGGTTGAAATGTGTAAAGATTTGTTAATGAGATCATTTGGTTAATAATGTAGGAATTAAGGGTAAGTGATCACTGGAGATAGATATTCAACAGCATATTGAGTGAACAAGTTTTAGCAGGTAGGTAGGCCGGCCGGCCGGCAGAGAGAGACAATGGACTACCAAACAGGTAGACGTTTTCTTCATGGATGGTAAACTATTATTAAAATGGCATGTACACATTTCCATGTGCGACATTCTTGTACACACACACACACACACACACACACACACACACACACACACACACACACACACACACACACACACACTGACCCACAGAGACTGCCCAAATATGTATACTAACAGCAGCAGCAGTTGGTGTTCCCAGGCAGGTCACCCATCCAAGTACTAACCAAAGTCAACGGTGTTTAACCTGACAGATGTATGGGAGGAGACGCAGTGTTCTCAAGGTGATAGGTAGGTAGGTAGTATGGCCGTTGCTATTGTATACAAGTAGTAAGTAATCACATGTGAGTGAGTGAGTGAGTGAGTCAGGATACTGGTAACTGCGGCGGGCAGGCAGGCGGAGGATACTCACACATAGCAGCCAATTCTCCATTAATGATAGTACTTATTGCAACTATTTAGTCAAATTAACCAACAACAAATGGACTACTACTACTACTACTACTACTGTTGCTCCAAAATAGAAATGTTGGGATGCCACCGCTGCCATTGATCTCGCACAAGTTGCTGCTGACAAATGACTCATCTTAGGCCTTGCATATGCTCTCTTAGGCTTCATTTAGTCAATAATTGTAACATCATTGAGTCGGGGGACAGGCAGACAGGCACTTTATACATGTTAGGCTTATAGTGGTCTCCAACACCCACCACCCCACAAGGTCCAACTAGTGACTAACCCTCACTCACTCACCACGCCCCAAGTAGCTAGCTTACTAACTCCTGGATACCTATTTACTGCTAGGTGAACAGAGACATTCGGTGATAGGAAAGGCTACCAACAACTACGGCCCTTTTTCTATTTCTATTTCTACAAACCTAGTCTATTTCCTAGTCTAAACTAACCTAACCTAACCTCACCTAACCTAACCCAACCTAACCTAAGCTAATCTAACATAACCTAACCTAACTAACTCCTGGATACCTATTTACTGCTAGGTGAACAGAGACATTCGGTGATAGGAAAGGCTACTAACAATTACAGCCCTACTTCTACAAACCTACCCTAAACCAACCTAACCTAATCTAACCTAACCTAACCTAACCTAACCTAACCTAATCTAACCTAACCTAAGCTAATCTAACATAACCTAACCTAACTAACTCCTGGATACCTATTTACTGCTAGGTGAACAGAGACATTCGGTGATAGGAAAGGCTACTAACATTTACAGCCCTACTTCTACAAACCTACCCTAAACCAACCTAACCGAATCTAACCTAACCTAACCTAACCTAACCTAATCTAACCTAACCTAAGCTAATCTAACATAACCTAACCTAACTAACTCCTGGATACCTATTTACTGCTATGTGAACAGAGACATTCGGTGATAGGAAAGGCTACTAACATTTACAGCCCTACTTCTACAAACCTACCCTAAACCAACCTAACCTAATCTAACCTAACCTAACCTAACCTAATCTAACCTAACCTAAGCTAATCTAACATAACCTAACCTAACTAACTCCTGGATACCTATTTACTGCTAGGTGAATAGAGGCATTCGGTGATAGGAAAGGCTACTAACATTTACAGCCCTACTTCTACAAACCTACCCTAAACCAACCTAACCTAATCTAACCTAACCTAACCTAACCTAATCTAACCTAACCTAAGCTAATCTAACATAACCTAACCTAACTAACTCCTGGATACCTATTTACTGCTAGGTGAACAGAGACATTCGGTGCTAGGAAAGGCTACTAACATTTACAGCCCTACTTCTACAAACCTACCCTAAACCAACCTAACCTAATCTAACCTAACCTAACCTAACCAAACCTAATATAACCTAACCTAATCTAACCTAAGCTAATCTAACATAACCTAACCTAACTAACTCCTGGATACCTATTTACTGCTAGGTGAACAGAGGCATTCGGTGATAGGAAAGGCTACCAACAATTACAGCCCTACTTCTACAAACCTACCCTAAACCAACCTAACCTAATCTAACCTAATCTAACCTAACCTAACCTAACCTAATCTAACCTAAACTAATCTAACATAACCTAACCTAACTAACTCCTGGATACCTATTTACTGCTAGGTGAACAGAAACATTCGGTGATAGGAAGCGCTACCAACAATTACAGCCCTATTTCTATTTCTACAAACCTAGCCTATTTCCTAGCCTAAACTAACTTAACCTAATCTAACCTAACCTAACTAATTCCTGGATACTTACTTACTGCTAGGTGAACAGAGGCATTCGGTGATAGGAAACACTACCAACAACTACAGCCCTTTTTCCATTTCTATTTCTACAAACCTAGTCTATTTCCTAGTCTGAACTAACCTAACCTAACCTAACCTCACCTAACCTAACCTCACCTCACCTCACCTTACCTCACCTTACCTTTCCTCACCTAACATAATCTCACCTCACCTCACCTCACCGAATCTCACCTAACCTAACCTCACCTCACCTCACCTCACCTCACCTCACCTCACCTTTCCTCACTTAACATAATCTCACCTCACCTCACCAAAACCTCACCTCACCAAACCTCACTTCACCTCACCTCACCTAACCTAAACCTCACCTAACCTAACCTCACCTAACCTCACCTCACCTAACCTAACTAACTCCTGGATACTTACTTACTGCAAGGTGAACAGAGGCATTCGGTGATAGGAAACGCTACCAAGAATTACATCCCTTTTTCTATTTCTATTTCTACAAACCTAGCCTATTTCCTAGCCAAAACTAACCTAACCTAATCTAACCTTACCTAACCTAACCTAACTAACTCCTGATCAACCAGGCTGTGACTCATACGTCAGGTTGCGAGCAGCCGCGTCTAACAGCCTTGTTGATCAGTCCAGCAACCATGAGGCCTGGTCGACGACCGGGCCGCGGGGACGCTAAGCCCCGAAAGCACCTCAAGGAAGCATCTCAAGGTACTCCTGGATACCTATTTACTGCTAGGTGAACAGAGGCATTCGATGATAGGAAAGATTACCAACAATTACAGCCCTTTTTCTATTTCTATTTCTACAAACCTAGTCTATTTCCTAGCCTAAACTAACCTAACCTAATCTAACCAAACCTAACTAACTCTTGGATACCTATTTACTGCTAGGTGAACAGAGGCATTCGGTGATAGGAAACGCTACCAACAATTACAGCCCTATTTCTATTTCTACAAACGTAGCCTATTTCCTAGCCTAAATTAACCTAAAAATGTGTGTGTGTATATATATATATATATATATATATATATATATATATATATATATATATATATATATATATATATATATATATATATATATATTTAAATATATATATATATATCAGTCGGTGGAATAATACAAATATTACACCTAACCAACCACAAAATAACCAACCTTAACTGTACCTTACCAACATACCCTAACCAATCAACCCTAACCAACCTAAGCTTACATATTATCTAAATTGCTTATTATGCAAACCATAATTATGCTTGTATTCTAACCTCAAATTCTAACCTAATTCTAATTCTAACCTAATTCTAATTCTAACCAACCTAACCAACCAACCAACCTAACCAACCTAATCAACCAACCTAAGCAACCTAACCTAACCATCCAACCCAACCCAACCTAACCAACCTAACCTAACCAACCTAACCTAACCTAACCAACCAACCAACCAACCAACCTAACCAACCAACCTAACCAACCAATCTAACCAACCAACCTAACCTAACCTAACCTAACCAACCAACCTAACCTAACCAACCTAACCTAACCAACCTAACCTAACCTAACCAACCTAACCTAACCTAACCAACCTAACCTAACCTAACCTAACCAACCAACCAACCTAAGCAACCAACCTAACCAACCTAAGCAACCAACCTAACCAACCTAAGCAACCAACCTAAGCAACCTAACCAGCCTTAGCAACCTAACCAACCTAAGCAACCTAAGCAACCTAACCAGCCTTAGCAACCTAACCAACCTAAGCAACCTAACCTAATCAACCTAAGCAACCTAACCTAAGCAACCTAACCTAACCAACCTAACCTAAGCAACCTAACCTAACCAACCTAACCTAAGCAACCTAACCTAACCAACCAACCTACTTAACCAACCTAACCTAACCAACCTAACCTAACCTCCCTTCTTATTATCTGACACGAACCTTCGGTTCGTGTCAGAGTCCATGAGTGTCCGTGTGCGTGTCCGTGTGAGTGTCCGTGTCCGTGTATCCATGGGGTTTTGGGTCCAGGAAGCTATTTGTGTCGACCCAAATTGCCTCCCTTCTCCCCACCTGAAATCCAGGTGGATTGAAAGACCTGCCCGAGGTCAGTGGATCCAGGTATCCGTCCGTGGCCCCCCGGACTTCAACCCTTCCCCACATTCCAAGGAGTCGGTCAATCAATCTTCGGCTATCCAGAGAATCTATCGAAACTGATGCTCCTACAGGAGGGGACACACAGAGAAATCTGTGCCCTGTACTTGCAACCGTTCCGACAGGCTCGAACGCAGGTCTATCCGGATTAGGAACTTGTTCTATCCGACTAGGCCACGCTGGAGTTGCCTTCTGAATCAAATTTGGCACTTGTATTTATATCTCATAGCAAGGTTAGTTAGTGTCTATTTATCAACAGTTGCAATGATTGAGATGTGAAGTTGTTAATTTGTGTTGACAGTTAGAAAGACCTGACAGCTTTATTTGATAAGGTTGCAGTCCCGTGAGGCAGTTTTATGAATGAATATTGGAGAATTTAGGCTAACTGACATGTGTGTGTGTGTGTGTGTGTGTGTGTGTGTGTGTGTGTGTGTGTGTGTGTGTTTAAAAGTATGTATTAATTAATAATTAGTGTGGTGTTTCCAAATGAGTTTGTGAATGGTAAACAAGCAATGCAATATCCAATATGTGCTATTTTAGGCCTCGTTCTGTAAAATACATGTTTTACTAGGGAAGGAAAATCCGGTTTGTTTTTTTCCCTCGTTTTATTTCAGGAATAAATAGCACATAGGCGAAGGACTGAAGGTTTTGGCTGGTTAAATATAGCGTTGTGGCCGCCATTTTCTGTGTTGGGCGGGGGGGAGGGGGTGGGGGATGGAGGGGGCGGTATGGGGGATAGGGGGGGGGGTTAGTTGGTGGGGGAGAGGGGCCCTGAGGAGCTACCTTGGGAGGTGTTGTTGGTGGGGGGGGGGGGGGGGGTTGGTGGGGGAGGGGGCAGGGGAAGAGGGGACCTGAGGAGCTACCATGGGAGGTGTTGTTGGTGGTGGGGGGGGGGGTTGTCAGTTAGGTATTTAAATTCAATATTGTAAGATAGGTTATATAGGGCGAGGTGTTGAGGAAGGAATAAGAAAAGTGTTTGGGACTGAGTTGAGTGTATTAGTTGTTGTGATTGATGTTAGCAGGAAGGTAGGTGGTTGAAATGTGTAAAGATTTGTTAATGAGATCATTTGGTTAATAATGTAGGAATTAAGGGTAAGTGATCACTGGAGATAGATATTCAACAGCATATTGAGTGAACAAGTTTTAGCAGGTAGGTAGGCCGGCCGGCCGGCAGAGAGAGACAATGGACTACCAAACAGGTAGACGTTTTCTTCATGGATGGTAAACTATTATTAAAATGGCATGTACACATTTCCATGTGCGACATTCTTGTACACACACACACACACACACACACACACACACACACACACACACACACACACACACACACACACACACACTGACCCACAGAGACTGCCCAAATATGTATACTAACAGCAGCAGCAGTTGGTGTTCCCAGGCAGGTCACCCATCCAAGTACTAACCAAAGTCAACGGTGTTTAACCTGACAGATGTATGGGAGGAGACGCAGTGTTCTCAAGGTGATAGGTAGGTAGGTAGTATGGCCGTTGCTATTGTATACAAGTAGTAAGTAATCACATGTGAGTGAGTGAGTGAGTGAGTCAGGATACTGGTAACTGCGGCGGGCAGGCAGGCGGAGGATACTCACACATAGCAGCCAATTCTCCATTAATGATAGTACTTATTGCAACTATTTAGTCAAATTAACCAACAACAAATGGACTACTACTACTACTACTACTACTGTTGCTCCAAAATAGAAATGTTGGGATGCCACCGCTGCCATTGATCTCGCACAAGTTGCTGCTGACAAATGACTCATCTTAGGCCTTGCATATGCTCTCTTAGGCTTCATTTAGTCAATAATTGTAACATCATTGAGTCGGGGGACAGGCAGACAGGCACTTTATACATGTTAGGCTTATAGTGGTCTCCAACACCCACCACCCCACAAGGTCCAACTAGTGACTAACCCTCACTCACTCACCACGCCCCAAGTAGCTAGCTTACTAACTCCTGGATACCTATTTACTGCTAGGTGAACAGAGACATTCGGTGATAGGAAAGGCTACCAACAACTACGGCCCTTTTTCTATTTCTATTTCTACAAACCTAGTCTATTTCCTAGTCTAAACTAACCTAACCTAACCTCACCTAACCTAACCCAACCTAACCTAAGCTAATCTAACATAACCTAACCTAACTAACTCCTGGATACCTATTTACTGCTAGGTGAACAGAGACATTCGGTGATAGGAAAGGCTACTAACAATTACAGCCCTACTTCTACAAACCTACCCTAAACCAACCTAACCTAATCTAACCTAACCTAACCTAACCTAACCTAACCTAATCTAACCTAACCTAAGCTAATCTAACATAACCTAACCTAACTAACTCCTGGATACCTATTTACTGCTAGGTGAACAGAGACATTCGGTGATAGGAAAGGCTACTAACATTTACAGCCCTACTTCTACAAACCTACCCTAAACCAACCTAACCGAATCTAACCTAACCTAACCTAACCTAACCTAATCTAACCTAACCTAAGCTAATCTAACATAACCTAACCTAACTAACTCCTGGATACCTATTTACTGCTATGTGAACAGAGACATTCGGTGATAGGAAAGGCTACTAACATTTACAGCCCTACTTCTACAAACCTACCCTAAACCAACCTAACCTAATCTAACCTAACCTAACCTAACCTAATCTAACCTAACCTAAGCTAATCTAACATAACCTAACCTAACTAACTCCTGGATACCTATTTACTGCTAGGTGAATAGAGGCATTCGGTGATAGGAAAGGCTACTAACATTTACAGCCCTACTTCTACAAACCTACCCTAAACCAACCTAACCTAATCTAACCTAACCTAACCTAACCAAACCTAATATAACCTAACCTAATCTAACCTAAGCTAATCTAACATAACCTAACCTAACTAACTCCTGGATACCTATTTACTGCTAGGTGAACAGAGGCATTCGGTGATAGGAAAGGCTACCAACAATTACAGCCCTACTTCTACAAACCTACCCTAAACCAACCTAACCTAATCTAACCTAATCTAACCTAACCTAACCTAACCTAATCTAACCTAAACTAATCTAACATAACCTAACCTAACTAACTCCTGGATACCTATTTACTGCTAGGTGAACAGAAACATTCGGTGATAGGAAGCGCTACCAACAATTACAGCCCTATTTCTATTTCTACAAACCTAGCCTATTTCCTAGCCTAAACTAACTTAACCTAATCTAACCTAACCTAACTAATTCCTGGATACTTACTTACTGCTAGGTGAACAGAGGCATTCGGTGATAGGAAACACTACCAACAACTACAGCCCTTTTTCCATTTCTATTTCTACAAACCTAGTCTATTTCCTAGTCTGAACTAACCTAACCTAACCTAACCTCACCTAACCTAACCTCACCTCACCTCACCTTACCTCACCTTACCTTTCCTCACCTAACATAATCTCACCTCACCTCACCTCACCGAATCTCACCTAACCTAACCTCACCTCACCTCACCTCACCTCACCTCACCTCACCTTTCCACACTTAACATAATCTCACCTCACCTCACCAAAACCTCACCTCACCAAACCTCACTTCACCTCACCTCACCTAACCTAAACCTCACCTAACCTAACCTCACCTAACCTCACCTCACCTAACCTAACTAACTCCTGGATACTTACTTACTGCAAGGTGAACAGAGGCATTCGGTGATAGGAAACGCTACCAAGAATTACATCCCTTTTTCTATTTCTATTTCTACAAACCTAGCCTATTTCCTAGCCAAAACTAACCTAACCTAATCTAACCTTACCTAACCTAACCTAACTAACTCCTGATCAACCAGGCTGTGACTCATACGTCAGGTTGCGAGCAGCCGCGTCTAACAGCCTTGTTGATCAGTCCAGCAACCATGAGGCCTGGTCGACGACCGGGCCGCGGGGACGCTAAGCCCCGAAAGCACCTCAAGGAAGCATCTCAAGGTACTCCTGGATACCTATTTACTGCTAGGTGAACAGAGGCATTCGATGATAGGAAAGATTACCAACAATTACAGCCCTTTTTCTATTTCTATTTCTACAAACCTAGTCTATTTCCTAGCCTAAACTAACCTAACCTAATCTAACCAAACCTAACTAACTCTTGGATACCTATTTACTGCTAGGTGAACAGAGGCATTCGGTGATAGGAAACGCTACCAACAATTACAGCCCTATTTCTATTTCTACAAACGTAGCCTATTTCCTAGCCTAAATTAACCTAAAAATGTGTGTGTGTATATATATATATATATATATATATATATATATATATATATATATATATATATATATATATATATATATATATATTTAAATATATATATATATATCAGTCGGTGGAATAATACAAATATTACACCTAACCAACCACAAAATAACCAACCTTAACTGTACCTTACCAACATACCCTAACCAATCAACCCTAACCAACCTAAGCTTACATATTATCTAAATTGCTTATTATGCAAACCATAATTATGCTTGTATTCTAACCTCAAATTCTAACCTAATTCTAATTCTAACCTAATTCTAATTCTAACCAACCTAACCAACCAACCAACCTAACCAACCTAATCAACCAACCTAAGCAACCTAACCTAACCATCCAACCCAACCCAACCTAACCAACCTAACCTAACCAACCTAACCTAACCTAACCAACCAACCAACCAACCAACCTAACCAACCAACCTAACCAACCAATCTAACCAACCAACCTAACCTAACCTAACCTAACCAACCAACCTAACCTAACCAACCTAACCTAACCAACCTAACCTAACCTAACCAACCTAACCTAACCTAACCAACCTAACCTAACCTAACCTAACCAACCAACCAACCTAAGCAACCAACCTAACCAACCTAAGCAACCAACCTAACCAACCTAAGCAACCAACCTAAGCAACCTAACCAGCCTTAGCAACCTAACCAACCTAAGCAACCTAAGCAACCTAACCAGCCTTAGCAACCTAACCAACCTAAGCAACCTAACCTAATCAACCTAAGCAACCTAACCTAAGCAACCTAACCTAACCAACCTAACCTAAGCAACCTAACCTAACCAACCTAACCTAAGCAACCTAACCTAACCAACCAACCTACTTAACCAACCTAACCTAACCAACCTAACCTAACCTCCCTTCTTATTATCTGACACGAACCTTCGGTTCGTGTCAGAGTCCATGAGTGTCCGTGTGCGTGTCCGTGTGAGTGTCCGTGTCCGTGTATCCATGGGGTTTTGGGTCCAGGAAGCTATTTGTGTCGACCCAAATTGCCTCCCTTCTCCCCACCTGAAATCCAGGTGGATTGAAAGACCTGCCCGAGGTCAGTGGATCCAGGTATCCGTCCGTGGCCCCCCGGACTTCAACCCTTCCCCACATTCCAAGGAGTCGGTCAATCAATCTTCGGCTATCCAGAGAATCTATCGAAACTGATGCTCCTACAGGAGGGGACACACAGAGAAATCTGTGCCCTGTACTTGCAACCGTTCCGACAGGCTCGAACGCAGGTCTATCCGGATTAGGAACTTGTTCTATCCGACTAGGCCACGCTGGAGTTGCCTTCTGAATCAAATTTGGCACTTGTATTTATATCTCATAGCAAGGTTAGTTAGTGTCTATTTATCAACAGTTGCAATGATTGAGATGTGAAGTTGTTAATTTGTGTTGACAGTTAGAAAGACCTGACAGCTTTATTTGATAAGGTTGCAGTCCCGTGAGGCAGTTTTATGAATGAATATTGGAGAATTTAGGCTAACTGACATGTGTGTGTGTGTGTGTGTGTGTGTGTGTGTGTGTGTGTGTGTGTGTGTGTGTGTTTAAAAGTATGTATTAATTAATAATTAGTGTGGTGTTTCCAAATGAGTTTGTGAATGGTAAACAAGCAATGCAATATCCAATATGTGCTATTTTAGGCCTCGTTCTGTAAAATACATGTTTTACTAGGGAAGGAAAATCCGGTTTGTTTTTTTCCCTCGTTTTATTTCAGGAATAAATAGCACATAGGCGAAGGACTGAAGGTTTTGGCTGGTTAAATATAGCGTTGTGGCCGCCATTTTCTGTGTTGGGCGGGGGGGAGGGGGTGGGGGATGGAGGGGGCGGTATGGGGGATAGGGGGGGGGGTTAGTTGGTGGGGGAGAGGGGCCCTGAGGAGCTACCTTGGGAGGTGTTGTTGGTGGGGGGGGGGGGGGGGGTTGGTGGGGGAGGGGGCAGGGGAAGAGGGGACCTGAGGAGCTACCATGGGAGGTGTTGTTGGTGGTGGGGGGGGGGGTTGTCAGTTAGGTATTTAAATTCAATATTGTAAGATAGGTTATATAGGGCGAGGTGTTGAGGAAGGAATAAGAAAAGTGTTTGGGACTGAGTTGAGTGTATTAGTTGTTGTGATTGATGTTAGCAGGAAGGTAGGTGGTTGAAATGTGTAAAGATTTGTTAATGAGATCATTTGGTTAATAATGTAGGAATTAAGGGTAAGTGATCACTGGAGATAGATATTCAACAGCATATTGAGTGAACAAGTTTTAGCAGGTAGGTAGGCCGGCCGGCCGGCAGAGAGAGACAATGGACTACCAAACAGGTAGACGTTTTCTTCATGGATGGTAAACTATTATTAAAATGGCATGTACACATTTCCATGTGCGACATTCTTGTACACACACACACACACACACACACACACACACACACACACACACACACACACACACACACACACACACACTGACCCACAGAGACTGCCCAAATATGTATACTAACAGCAGCAGCAGTTGGTGTTCCCAGGCAGGTCACCCATCCAAGTACTAACCAAAGTCAACGGTGTTTAACCTGACAGATGTATGGGAGGAGACGCAGTGTTCTCAAGGTGATAGGTAGGTAGGTAGTATGGCCGTTGCTATTGTATACAAGTAGTAAGTAATCACATGTGAGTGAGTGAGTGAGTGAGTCAGGATACTGGTAACTGCGGCGGGCAGGCAGGCGGAGGATACTCACACATAGCAGCCAATTCTCCATTAATGATAGTACTTATTGCAACTATTTAGTCAAATTAACCAACAACAAATGGACTACTACTACTACTACTACTACTGTTGCTCCAAAATAGAAATGTTGGGATGCCACCGCTGCCATTGATCTCGCACAAGTTGCTGCTGACAAATGACTCATCTTAGGCCTTGCATATGCTCTCTTAGGCTTCATTTAGTCAATAATTGTAACATCATTGAGTCGGGGGACAGGCAGACAGGCACTTTATACATGTTAGGCTTATAGTGGTCTCCAACACCCACCACCCCACAAGGTCCAACTAGTGACTAACCCTCACTCACTCACCACGCCCCAAGTAGCTAGCTTACTAACTCCTGGATACCTATTTACTGCTAGGTGAACAGAGACATTCGGTGATAGGAAAGGCTACCAACAACTACGGCCCTTTTTCTATTTCTATTTCTACAAACCTAGTCTATTTCCTAGTCTAAACTAACCTAACCTAACCTCACCTAACCTAACCCAACCTAACCTAAGCTAATCTAACATAACCTAACCTAACTAACTCCTGGATACCTATTTACTGCTAGGTGAACAGAGACATTCGGTGATAGGAAAGGCTACTAACAATTACAGCCCTACTTCTACAAACCTACCCTAAACCAACCTAACCTAATCTAACCTAACCTAACCTAACCTAACCTAACCTAATCTAACCTAACCTAAGCTAATCTAACATAACCTAACCTAACTAACTCCTGGATACCTATTTACTGCTAGGTGAACAGAGACATTCGGTGATAGGAAAGGCTACTAACATTTACAGCCCTACTTCTACAAACCTACCCTAAACCAACCTAACCGAATCTAACCTAACCTAACCTAACCTAACCTAATCTAACCTAACCTAAGCTAATCTAACATAACCTAACCTAACTAACTCCTGGATACCTATTTACTGCTATGTGAACAGAGACATTCGGTGATAGGAAAGGCTACTAACATTTACAGCCCTACTTCTACAAACCTACCCTAAACCAACCTAACCTAATCTAACCTAACCTAACCTAACCTAATCTAACCTAACCTAAGCTAATCTAACATAACCTAACCTAACTAACTCCTGGATACCTATTTACTGCTAGGTGAATAGAGGCATTCGGTGATAGGAAAGGCTACTAACATTTACAGCCCTACTTCTACAAACCTACCCTAAACCAACCTAACCTAATCTAACCTAACCTAACCTAACCAAACCTAATATAACCTAACCTAATCTAACCTAAGCTAATCTAACATAACCTAACCTAACTAACTCCTGGATACCTATTTACTGCTAGGTGAACAGAGGCATTCGGTGATAGGAAAGGCTACCAACAATTACAGCCCTACTTCTACAAACCTACCCTAAACCAACCTAACCTAATCTAACCTAATCTAACCTAACCTAACCTAACCTAATCTAACCTAAACTAATCTAACATAACCTAACCTAACTAACTCCTGGATACCTATTTACTGCTAGGTGAACAGAAACATTCGGTGATAGGAAGCGCTACCAACAATTACAGCCCTATTTCTATTTCTACAAACCTAGCCTATTTCCTAGCCTAAACTAACTTAACCTAATCTAACCTAACCTAACTAATTCCTGGATACTTACTTACTGCTAGGTGAACAGAGGCATTCGGTGATAGGAAACACTACCAACAACTACAGCCCTTTTTCCATTTCTATTTCTACAAACCTAGTCTATTTCCTAGTCTGAACTAACCTAACCTAACCTAACCTCACCTAACCTAACCTCACCTCACCTCACCTTACCTCACCTTACCTTTCCTCACCTAACATAATCTCACCTCACCTCACCTCACCGAATCTCACCTAACCTAACCTCACCTCACCTCACCTCACCTCACCTCACCTCACCTTTCCTCACTTAACATAATCTCACCTCACCTCACCAAAACCTCACCTCACCAAACCTCACTTCACCTCACCTCACCTAACCTAAACCTCACCTAACCTAACCTCACCTAACCTCACCTCACCTAACCTAACTAACTCCTGGATACTTACTTACTGCAAGGTGAACAGAGGCATTCGGTGATAGGAAACGCTACCAAGAATTACATCCCTTTTTCTATTTCTATTTCTACAAACCTAGCCTATTTCCTAGCCAAAACTAACCTAACCTAATCTAACCTTACCTAACCTAACCTAACTAACTCCTGATCAACCAGGCTGTGACTCATACGTCAGGTTGCGAGCAGCCGCGTCTAACAGCCTTGTTGATCAGTCCAGCAACCATGAGGCCTGGTCGACGACCGGGCCGCGGGGACGCTAAGCCCCGAAAGCACCTCAAGGAAGCATCTCAAGGTACTCCTGGATACCTATTTACTGCTAGGTGAACAGAGGCATTCGATGATAGGAAAGATTACCAACAATTACAGCCCTTTTTCTATTTCTATTTCTACAAACCTAGTCTATTTCCTAGCCTAAACTAACCTAACCTAATCTAACCAAACCTAACTAACTCTTGGATACCTATTTACTGCTAGGTGAACAGAGGCATTCGGTGATAGGAAACGCTACCAACAATTACAGCCCTATTTCTATTTCTACAAACGTAGCCTATTTCCTAGCCTAAATTAACCTAAAAATGTGTGTGTGTATATATATATATATATATATATATATTTATATATATATATATATATATATATATATATATATATATATATATATTTAAATATATATATATATATCAGTCGGTGGAATAATACAAATATTACACCTAACCAACCACAAAATAACCAACCTTAACTGTACCTTACCAACATACCCTAACCAATCAACCCTAACCAACCTAAGCTTACATATTATCTAAATTGCTTATTATGCAAACCATAATTATGCTTGTATTCTAACCTCAAATTCTAACCTAATTCTAATTCTAACCTAATTCTAATTCTAACCAACCTAACCAACCAACCAACCTAACCAACCTAATCAACCAACCTAAGCAACCTAACCTAACCATCCAACCCAACCCAACCTAACCAACCTAACCTAACCAACCTAACCTAACCTAACCAACCAACCAACCAACCAACCTAACCAACCAACCTAACCAACCAATCTAACCAACCAACCTAACCTAACCTAACCTAACCAACCAACCTAACCTAACCAACCTAACCTAACCAACCTAACCTAACCTAACCAACCTAACCTAACCTAACCAACCTAACCTAACCTAACCTAACCAACCAACCAACCTAAGCAACCAACCTAACCAACCTAAGCAACCAACCTAACCAACCTAAGCAACCAACCTAAGCAACCTAACCAGCCTTAGCAACCTAACCAACCTAAGCAACCTAAGCAACCTAACCAGCCTTAGCAACCTAACCAACCTAAGCAACCTAACCTAATCAACCTAAGCAACCTAACCTAAGCAACCTAACCTAACCAACCTAACCTAAGCAACCTAACCTAACCAACCTAACCTAAGCAACCTAACCTAACCAACCAACCTACTTAACCAACCTAACCTAACCAACCTAACCTAACCTCCCTTCTTATTATCTGACACGAACCTTCGGTTCGTGTCAGAGTCCATGAGTGTCCGTGTGCGTGTCCGTGTGAGTGTCCGTGTCCGTGTATCCATGGGGTTTTGGGTCCAGGAAGCTATTTGTGTCGACCCAAATTGCCTCCCTTCTCCCCACCTGAAATCCAGGTGGATTGAAAGACCTGCCCGAGGTCAGTGGATCCAGGTATCCGTCCGTGGCCCCCCGGACTTCAACCCTTCCCCACATTCCAAGGAGTCGGTCAATCAATCTTCGGCTATCCAGAGAATCTATCGAAACTGATGCTCCTACAGGAGGGGACACACAGAGAAATCTGTGCCCTGTACTTGCAACCGTTCCGACAGGCTCGAACGCAGGTCTATCCGGATTAGGAACTTGTTCTATCCGACTAGGCCACGCTGGAGTTGCCTTCTGAATCAAATTTGGCACTTGTATTTATATCTCATAGCAAGGTTAGTTAGTGTCTATTTATCAACAGTTGCAATGATTGAGATGTGAAGTTGTTAATTTGTGTTGACAGTTAGAAAGACCTGACAGCTTTATTTGATAAGGTTGCAGTCCCGTGAGGCAGTTTTATGAATGAATATTGGAGAATTTAGGCTAACTGACATGTGTGTGTGTGTGTGTGTGTGTGTGTGTGTGTGTGTGTGTGTGTGTGTGTGTTTAAAAGTATGTATTAATTAATAATTAGTGTGGTGTTTCCAAATGAGTTTGTGAATGGTAAACAAGCAATGCAATATCCAATATGTGCTATTTTAGGCCTCGTTCTGTAAAATACATGTTTTACTAGGGAAGGAAAATCCGGTTTGTTTTTTTCCCTCGTTTTATTTCAGGAATAAATAGCACATAGGCGAAGGACTGAAGGTTTTGGCTGGTTAAATATAGCGTTGTGGCCGCCATTTTCTGTGTTGGGCGGGGGGGAGGGGGTGGGGGATGGAGGGGGCGGTATGGGGGATAGGGGGGGGGGTTAGTTGGTGGGGGAGAGGGGCCCTGAGGAGCTACCTTGGGAGGTGTTGTTGGTGGGGGGGGGGGGGGTTGGTGGGGGAGGGGGCAGGGGAAGAGGGGACCTGAGGAGCTACCATGGGAGGTGTTGTTGGTGGTGGGGGGGGGGGTTGTCAGTTAGGTATTTAAATTCAATATTGTAAGATAGGTTATATAGGGCGAGGTGTTGAGGAAGGAATAAGAAAAGTGTTTGGGACTGAGTTGAGTGTATTAGTTGTTGTGATTGATGTTAGCAGGAAGGTAGGTGGTTGAAATGTGTAAAGATTTGTTAATGAGATCATTTGGTTAATAATGTAGGAATTAAGGGTAAGTGATCACTGGAGATAGATATTCAACAGCATATTGAGTGAACAAGTTTTAGCAGGTAGGTAGGCCGGCCGGCCGGCAGAGAGAGACAATGGACTACCAAACAGGTAGACGTTTTCTTCATGGATGGTAAACTATTATTAAAATGGCATGTACACATTTCCATGTGCGACATTCTTGTACACACACACACACACACACACACACACACACACACACACACACACACACACTGACCCACAGAGACTGCCCAAATATGTATACTAACAGCAGCAGCAGTTGGTGTTCCCAGGCAGGTCACCCATCCAAGTACTAACCAAAGTCAACGGTGTTTAACCTGACAGATGTATGGGAGGAGACGCAGTGTTCTCAAGGTGATAGGTAGGTAGGTAGTATGGCCGTTGCTATTGTATACAAGTAGTAAGTAATCACATGTGAGTGAGTGAGTGAGTGAGTCAGGATACTGGTAACTGCGGCGGGCAGGCAGGCGGAGGATACTCACACATAGCAGCCAATTCTCCATTAATGATAGTACTTATTGCAACTATTTAGTCAAATTAACCAACAACAAATGGACTACTACTACTACTACTACTACTGTTGCTCCAAAATAGAAATGTTGGGATGCCACCGCTGCCATTGATCTCGCACAAGTTGCTGCTGACAAATGACTCATCTTAGGCCTTGCATATGCTCTCTTAGGCTTCATTTAGTCAATAATTGTAACATCATTGAGTCGGGGGACAGGCAGACAGGCACTTTATACATGTTAGGCTTATAGTGGTCTCCAACACCCACCACCCCACAAGGTCCAACTAGTGACTAACCCTCACTCACTCACCACGCCCCAAGTAGCTAGCTTACTAACTCCTGGATACCTATTTACTGCTAGGTGAACAGAGACATTCGGTGATAGGAAAGGCTACCAACAACTACGGCCCTTTTTCTATTTCTATTTCTACAAACCTAGTCTATTTCCTAGTCTAAACTAACCTAACCTAACCTCACCTAACCTAACCCAACCTAACCTAAGCTAATCTAACATAACCTAACCTAACTAACTCCTGGATACCTATTTACTGCTAGGTGAACAGAGACATTCGGTGATAGGAAAGGCTACTAACAATTACAGCCCTACTTCTACAAACCTACCCTAAACCAACCTAACCTAATCTAACCTAACCTAACCTAACCTAACCTAACCTAATCTAACCTAACCTAAGCTAATCTAACATAACCTAACCTAACTAACTCCTGGATACCTATTTACTGCTAGGTGAACAGAGACATTCGGTGATAGGAAAGGCTACTAACATTTACAGCCCTACTTCTACAAACCTACCCTAAACCAACCTAACCGAATCTAACCTAACCTAACCTAACCTAACCTAATCTAACCTAACCTAAGCTAATCTAACATAACCTAACCTAACTAACTCCTGGATACCTATTTACTGCTATGTGAACAGAGACATTCGGTGATAGGAAAGGCTACTAACATTTACAGCCCTACTTCTACAAACCTACCCTAAACCAACCTAACCTAATCTAACCTAACCTAACCTAACCTAATCTAACCTAACCTAAGCTAATCTAACATAACCTAACCTAACTAACTCCTGGATACCTATTTACTGCTAGGTGAATAGAGGCATTCGGTGATAGGAAAGGCTACTAACATTTACAGCCCTACTTCTACAAACCTACCCTAAACCAACCTAACCTAATCTAACCTAACCTAACCTAACCAAACCTAATATAACCTAACCTAATCTAACCTAAGCTAATCTAACATAACCTAACCTAACTAACTCCTGGATACCTATTTACTGCTAGGTGAACAGAGGCATTCGGTGATAGGAAAGGCTACCAACAATTACAGCCCTACTTCTACAAACCTACCCTAAACCAACCTAACCTAATCTAACCTAATCTAACCTAACCTAACCTAACCTAATCTAACCTAAACTAATCTAACATAACCTAACCTAACTAACTCCTGGATACCTATTTACTGCTAGGTGAACAGAAACATTCGGTGATAGGAAGCGCTACCAACAATTACAGCCCTATTTCTATTTCTACAAACCTAGCCTATTTCCTAGCCTAAACTAACTTAACCTAATCTACCTAACCTAACTAATTCCTGGATACTTACTTACTGCTAGGTGAACAGAGGCATTCGGTGATAGGAAACACTACCAACAACTACAGCCCTTTTTCCATTTCTATTTCTACAAACCTAGTCTATTTCCTAGTCTGAACTAACCTAACCTAACCTAACCTCACCTAACCTAACCTCACCTCACCTCACCTTACCTCACCTTACCTTTCCTCACCTAACATAATCTCACCTCACCTCACCTCACCGAATCTCACCTAACCTAACCTCACCTCACCTCACCTCACCTCACCTCACCTCACCTTTCCTCACTTAACATAATCTCACCTCACCTCACCAAAACCTCACCTCACCAAACCTCACTTCACCTCACCTCACCTAACCTAAACCTCACCTAACCTAACCTCACCTAACCTCACCTCACCTAACCTAACTAACTCCTGGATACTTACTTACTGCAAGGTGAACAGAGGCATTCGGTGATAGGAAACGCTACCAAGAATTACATCCCTTTTTCTATTTCTATTTCTACAAACCTAGCCTATTTCCTAGCCAAAACTAACCTAACCTAATCTAACCTTACCTAACCTAACCTAACTAACTCCTGATCAACCAGGCTGTGACTCATACGTCAGGTTGCGAGCAGCCGCGTCTAACAGCCTTGTTGATCAGTCCAGCAACCATGAGGCCTGGTCGACGACCGGGCCGCGGGGACGCTAAGCCCCGAAAGCACCTCAAGGAAGCATCTCAAGGTACTCCTGGATACCTATTTACTGCTAGGTGAACAGAGGCATTCGATGATAGGAAAGATTACCAACAATTACAGCCCTTTTTCTATTTCTATTTCTACAAACCTAGTCTATTTCCTAGCCTAAACTAACCTAACCTAATCTAACCAAACCTAACTAACTCTTGGATACCTATTTACTGCTAGGTGAACAGAGGCATTCGGTGATAGGAAACGCTACCAACAATTACAGCCCTATTTCTATTTCTACAAACGTAGCCTATTTCCTAGCCTAAATTAACCTAAAAATGTGTGTGTGTATATATATATATATATATATATATATTATATATATATATATATATATATATATATATATATATATATATATATATTTAAATATATATATATATATCAGTCGGTGGAATAATACAAATATTACACCTAACCAACCACAAAATAACCAACCTTAACTGTACCTTACCAACATACCCTAACCAATCAACCCTAACCAACCTAAGCTTACATATTATCTAAATTGCTTATTATGCAAACCATAATTATGCTTGTATTCTAACCTCAAATTCTAACCTAATTCTAATTCTAACCTAATTCTAATTCTAACCAACCTAACCAACCAACCAACCTAACCAACCTAATCAACCAACCTAAGCAACCTAACCTAACCATCCAACCCAACCCAACCTAACCAACCTAACCTAACCAACCTAACCTAACCTAACCAACCAACCAACCAACCAACCTAACCAACCAACCTAACCAACCAATCTAACCAACCAACCTAACCTAACCTAACCTAACCAACCAACCTAACCTAACCAACCTAACCTAACCAACCTAACCTAACCTAACCAACCTAACCTAACCTAACCAACCTAACCTAACCTAACCTAACCAACCAACCAACCTAAGCAACCAACCTAACCAACCTAAGCAACCAACCTAACCAACCTAAGCAACCAACCTAAGCAACCTAACCAGCCTTAGCAACCTAACCAACCTAAGCAACCTAAGCACCTAACCAGCCTTAGCAACCTAACCAACCTAAGCAACCTAACCTAATCAACCTAACACCTAACCTAAGCAACCTAACCTAACCAACCTAACCTAAGCAACCTAACCTAACCAACCTAACCTAAGCAACCTAACCTAACCAACCAACCTACTTAACCAACCTAACCTAACCTCCCTTCTTATTATCTGACACGAACCTTCGGTTCGTGTCAGAGTCCATGAGTGTCCGTGTGCGTGTCCGTGTGAGTGTCCGTGTCCGTGTATCCATGGGGTTTTGGGTCCAGGAAGCTATTTGTGTCGACCCAAATTGCCTCCCTTCTCCCCACCTGAAATCCAGGTGGATTGAAAGACCTGCCCGAGGTCAGTGGATCCAGGTATCCGTCCGTGGCCCCCCGGACTTCAACCCTTCCCCACATTCCAAGGAGTCGGTCAATCAATCTTCGGCTATCCAGAGAATCTATCGAAACTGATGCTCCTACAGGAGGGGACACACAGAGAAATCTGTGCCCTGTACTTGCAACCGTTCCGACAGGCTCGAACGCAGGTCTATCCGGATTAGGAACTTGTTCTATCCGACTAGGCCACGCTGGAGTTGCCTTCTGAATCAAATTTGGCACTTGTATTTATATCTCATAGCAAGGTTAGTTAGTGTCTATTTATCAACAGTTGCAATGATTGAGATGTGAAGTTGTTAATTTGTGTTGACAGTTAGAAAGACCTGACAGCTTTATTTGATAAGGTTGCAGTCCCGTGAGGCAGTTTTATGAATGAATATTGGAGAATTTAGGCTAACTGACATGTGTGTGTGTGTGTGTGTGTGTGTGTGTGTGTGTGTGTGTGTGTGTGTGTGTGTTTAAAAGTATGTATTAATTAATAATTAGTGTGGTGTTTCCAAATGAGTTTGTGAATGGTAAACAAGCAATGCAATATCCAATATGTGCTATTTTAGGCCTCGTTCTGTAAAATACATGTTTTACTAGGGAAGGAAAATCCGGTTTGTTTTTTTCCCTCGTTTTATTTCAGGAATAAATAGCACATAGGCGAAGGACTGAAGGTTTTGGCTGGTTAAATATAGCGTTGTGGCCGCCATTTTCTGTGTTGGGCGGGGGGGGAGGGGGTGGGGGATGGAGGGGGCGGTATGGGGGATAGGGGGGGGGGTTAGTTGGTGGGGGAGAGGGGCCCTGAGGAGCTACCTTGGGAGGTGTTGTTGGTGGGGGGGGGGGGGGGTTGGTGGGGGAGGGGGCAGGGGAAGAGGGGACCTGAGGAGCTACCATGGGAGGTGTTGTTGGTGGTGGGGGGGGGGGGTTGTCAGTTAGGTATTTAAATTCAATATTGTAAGATAGGTTATATAGGGCGAGGTGTTGAGGAAGGAATAAGAAAAGTGTTTGGGACTGAGTTGAGTGTATTAGTTGTTGTGATTGATGTTAGCAGGAAGGTAGGTGGTTGAAATGTGTAAAGATTTGTTAATGAGATCATTTGGTTAATAATGTAGGAATTAAGGGTAAGTGATCACTGGAGATAGATATTCAACAGCATATTGAGTGAACAAGTTTTAGCAGGTAGGTAGGCCGGCCGGCCGGCAGAGAGAGACAATGGACTACCAAACAGGTAGACGTTTTCTTCATGGATGGTAAACTATTATTAAAATGGCATGTACACATTTCCATGTGCGACATTCTTGTACACACACACACACACACACACACACACACACACACACACACACACACACACACTGACCCACAGAGACTGCCCAAATATGTATACTAACAGCAGCAGCAGTTGGTGTTCCCAGGCAGGTCACCCATCCAAGTACTAACCAAAGTCAACGGTGTTTAACCTGACAGATGTATGGGAGGAGACGCAGTGTTCTCAAGGTGATAGGTAGGTAGGTAGTATGGCCGTTGCTATTGTATACAAGTAGTAAGTAATCACATGTGAGTGAGTGAGTGAGTGAGTCAGGATACTGGTAACTGCGGCGGGCAGGCAGGCGGAGGATACTCACACATAGCAGCCAATTCTCCATTAATGATAGTACTTATTGCAACTATTTAGTCAAATTAACCAACAACAAATGGACTACTACTACTACTACTACTACTGTTGCTCCAAAATAGAAATGTTGGGATGCCACCGCTGCCATTGATCTCGCACAAGTTGCTGCTGACAAATGACTCATCTTAGGCCTTGCATATGCTCTCTTAGCTTCATTTAGTCAATAATTGTAACATCATTGAGTCGGGGGACAGGCAGACAGGCACTTTATACATGTTAGGCTTATAGTGGTCTCCAACACCCACCACCCCACAAGGTCCAACTAGTGACTAACCCTCACTCACTCACCACGCCCCAAGTAGCTAGCTTACTAACTCCTGGATACCTATTTACTGCTAGGTGAACAGAGACATTCGGTGATAGGAAAGGCTACCAACAACTACGGCCCTTTTTCTATTTCTATTTCTACAAACCTAGTCTATTTCCTAGTCTAACTAACCTAACCTAACCTCACTAACCTAACCCAACCTAACCTAAGCTAATCTAACATAACCTAACCTAACTAACTCCTGGATACCTATTTACTGCTAGGTGAACAGAGACATTCGGTGATAGGAAAGGCTACTAACAATTACAGCCCTACTTCTACAAACCTACCCTAACCAACCTAACCTAATCTAACCTAACCTAACCTAACCTAACCTAACCTAATCTAACCTAACCTAAGCTAATCTAACATAACCTAACCTAACTAACTCCTGGATACCTATTTACTGCTAGGTGAACAGAGACATTCGGTGATAGGAAAGGCTACTAACATTTACAGCCCTACTTCTACAAACCTACCCTAAACCAACCTAACCGAATCTAACCTAACCTAACCTAACCTAACCTAATCTAACCTAACCTAAGCTAATCTAACATAACCTAACCTAACTAACTCCTGGATACCTATTTACTGCTAGGTGAACAGAGACATTCGGTGATAGGAAAGGCTACTAACATTTACAGCCCTACTTCTACAAACCTACCCTAAACCAACCTAACCTAATCTAACCTAACCTAACCTAACCTAATCTAACCTAACCTAAGCTAATCTAACATAACCTAACCTAACTAACTCCTGGATACCTATTTACTGCTAGGTGAATAGAGGCATTCGGTGATAGGAAAGGCTACTAACATTTACAGCCCTACTTCTACAAACCTACCCTAAACCAACCTAACCTAATCTAACCTAACCTAACCTAACCAAACCTAATATAACCTAACCTAATCTAACCTAAGCTAATCTAACATAACCTAACCTAACTAACTCCTGGATACCTATTTACTGCTAGGTGAACAGAGGCATTCGGTGATAGGAAAGGCTACCAACAATTACAGCCCTACTTCTACAAACCTACCCTAAACCAACCTAACCTAATCTAACCTAATCTAACCTAACCTAACCTAACCTAATCTAACCTAAACTAATCTAACATAACCTAACCTAACTAACTCCTGGATACCTATTTACTGCTAGGTGAACAGAAACATTCGGTGATAGGAAGCGCTACCAACAATTACAGCCCTATTTCTATTTCTACAAACCTAGCCTATTTCCTAGCCTAAACTAACTTAACCTAATCTAACCTAACCTAACTAATTCCTGGATACTTACTTACTGCTAGGTGAACAGAGGCATTCGGTGATAGGAAACACTACCAACAACTACAGCCCTTTTTCCATTTCTATTTCTACAAACCTAGTCTATTTCCTAGTCTGAACTAACCTAACCTAACCTAACCTCACCTAACCTAACCTCACCTCACCTCACCTTACCTCACCTTACCTTTCCTCACCTAACATAATCTCACCTCACCTCACCTCACCGAATCTCACCTAACCTAACCTCACCTCACCTCACCTCACCTCACCTCACCTCACCTTTCCTCACTTAACATAATCTCACCTCACCTCACCAAAACCTCACCTCACCAAACCTCACTTCACCTCACCTCACCTAACCTAAACCTCACCTAACCTAACCTCACCTAACCTCACCTCACCTAACCTAACTAACTCCTGGATACTTACTTACTGCAAGGTGAACAGAGGCATTCGGTGATAGGAAACGCTACCAAGAATTACATCCCTTTTTCTATTTCTATTTCTACAAACCTAGCCTATTTCCTAGCCAAAACTAACCTAACCTAATCTAACCTTACCTAACCTAACCTAACTAACTCCTGATCAACCAGGCTGTGACTCATACGTCAGGTTGCGAGCAGCCGCGTCTAACAGCCTTGTTGATCAGTCCAGCAACCATGAGGCCTGGTCGACGACCGGGCCGCGGGGACGCTAAGCCCCGAAAGCACCTCAAGGAAGCATCTCAAGGTACTCCTGGATACCTATTTACTGCTAGGTGAACAGAGGCATTCGATGATAGGAAAGATTACCAACAATTACAGCCCTTTTTCTATTTCTATTTCTACAAACCTAGTCTATTTCCTAGCCTAAACTAACCTAACCTAATCTAACCAAACCTAACTAACTCTTGGATACCTATTTACTGCTAGGTGAACAGAGGCATTCGGTGATAGGAAACGCTACCAACAATTACAGCCCTATTTCTATTTCTACAAACGTAGCCTATTTCCTAGCCTAAATTAACCTAAAAATGTGTGTGTGTATATATATATATATATATATATATATATATATATATATATATATATATATATATATATATATATATATATATATATATATATTTAAATATATATATATATATCAGTCGGTGGAATAATACAAATATTACACCTAACCAACCACAAAATAACCAACCTTAACTGTACCTTACCAACATACCCTAACCAATCAACCCTAACCAACCTAAGCTTACATATTATCTAAATTGCTTATTATGCAAACCATAATTATGCTTGTATTCTAACCTCAAATTCTAACCTAATTCTAATTCTAACCTAATTCTAATTCTAACCAACCTAACCAACCAACCAACCTAACCAACCTAATCAACCAACCTAAGCAACCTAACCTAACCATCCAACCCAACCCAACCTAACCAACCTAACCTAACCAACCTAACCTAACCTAACCAACCAACCAACCAACCAACCTAACCAACCAACCTAACCAACCAATCTAACCAACCAACCTAACCTAACCTAACCTAACCAACCAACCTAACCTAACCAACCTAACCTAACCAACCTAACCTAACCTAACCAACCTAACCTAACCTAACCAACCTAAACCTAACCTAACCTAACCAACCAACCAACCTAAGCAACCAACCTAACCAACCTAAGCAACCAACCTAACCAACCTAAGCAACCTAACCAGCCTTAGCAACCTAACCAACCTAAGCAACCTAACCTAATCAACCTAAGCAACCTAACCTAAGCAACCTAACCTAACCAACCTAACCTAAGCAACCTAACCTAACCAACCTAACCTAAGCAACCTAACCTAACCAACCAACCTACTTACCAACCTAACCTAACCAACCTAACCTAACCTCCCTTCTTATTATCTGACACGAACCTTCGGTTCGTGTCAGAGTCCATGAGTGTCCGTGTGCGTGTCCGTGTGAGTGTCCGTGTCCGTGTATCCATGGGGTTTTGGGTCCAGGAAGCTATTTGTGTCGACCCCAAATTGCCTCCCTTCTCCCCACCTGAAATCCAGGTGGATTGAAAGACCTGCCCCGAGGTCAGTGGATCCAGGTATCCGTCCGTGGCCCCCCGGACTTCAACCCTTCCCCACATTCCAAGGAGTCGGTCAATCAATCTTCGGCTATCCAGAGAATCTATCGAAACTGATGCTCCTACAGGAGGGGACACACAGAGAAATCTGTGCCCTGTACTTGCAACCGTTCCGACAGGCTCGAACGCAGGTCTATCCGGATTAGGAACTTGTTCTATCCGACTAGGCCACGCTGGAGTTGCCTTCTGAATCAAATTTGGCACTTGTATTTATATCTCATAGCAAGGTTAGTTAGTGTCTATTTATCAACAGTTGCAATGATTGAGATGTGAAGTTGTTAATTTGTGTTGACAGTTAGAAAGACCTGACAGCTTTATTTGATAAGGTTGCAGTCCCGTGAGGCAGTTTTATGAATGAATATTGGAGAATTTAGGCTAACTGACATGTGTGTGTGTGTGTGTGTGTGTGTGTGTGTGTGTGTGTGTGTGTGTGTGTGTGTGTGTGTGTGTGTGTTTAAAAGTATGTATTAATTAATAATTAGTGTGGTGTTTCCAAATGAGTTTGTGAATGGTAAACAAGCAATGCAATATCCAATATGTGCTATTTTAGGCCTCGTTCTGTAAAATACATGTTTTACTAGGGAAGGAAAAATCCGGTTTGTTTTTTTCCCTCGTTTTATTTCAGGAATAAATAGCACATAGGCGAAGGACTGAAGGTTTTGGCTGGTTAAATATAGCGTTGTGGCCGCCATTTTCTGTGTTGGGCGGGGGGGGAGGGGGTGGGGGATGGAGGGGGCGGTATGGGGGATAGGGGGGGGGGTTAGTTGGTGGGGGAGAGGGGCCCTGAGGAGCTACCTTGGGAGGTGTTGTTGGTGGGGGGGGGGTGTTGGTGGGGGAGGGGGCAGGGGAAGAGGGGACCTGAGGAGCTACCATGGGAGGTGTTGTTGGTGGTGGGGGGGGGGTTGTCAGTTAGGTATTTAAATTCAATATTGTAAGATAGGTTATATAGGGCGAGGTGTTGAGGAAGGAATAAGAAAAGTGTTTGGGACTGAGTTGAGTGTATTAGTTGTTGTGATTGATGTTAGCAGGAAGGTAGGTGGTTGAAATGTGTAAAGATTTGTTAATGAGATCATTTGGTTAATAATGTAGGAATTAAGGGTAAGTGATCACTGGAGATAGATATTCAACAGCATATTGAGTGAACAAGTTTTAGCAGGTAGGTAGGCCGGCCGGCCGGCAGAGAGAGACAATGGACTACCAAACAGGTAGACGTTTTCTTCATGGATGGTAAACTATTATTAAAATGGCATGTACACATTTCCATGTGCGACATTCTTGTACACACACACACACACACACACACACACACACACACACACACACACTGACCCACAGAGACTGCCCAAATATGTATACTAACAGCAGCAGCAGTTGGTGTTCCCAGGCAGGTCACCCATCCAAGTACTAACCAAAGTCAACGGTGTTTAAACCTGACAGATGTATGGGAGGAGACGCAGTGTTCTCAAGGTGATAGGTAGGTAGGTAGTATGGCCGTTGCTATTGTATACAAGTAGTAAGTAATCACATGTGAGTGAGTGAGTGAGTGAGTCAGGATACTGGTAACTGCGGCGGGCAGGCAGGGCGGAGGATACTCACACATAGCAGCCAATTCTCCATTAATGATAGTACTTATTGCAACTATTTAGTCAAATTAACCAACAACAAATGGACTACTACTACTACTACTACTGTTGCTCCAAAATAGAAATGTTGGGATGCCACCGCTGCCATTGATCTCGCACAAGTTGCTGCTGACAAATGACTCATCTTAGGCCTTGCATATGCTCTCTTAGGCTTCATTTAGTCAATAATTGTAACATCATTGAGTCGGGGGACAGGCAGACAGGCACTTATACATGTTAGGCTTATAGTGGTCTCCAACACCCACCACCCACAAGGTCCAACTAGTGACTAACCCTCACTCACTCACCACGCCCCAAGTAGCTAGCTTACTAACTCCTGGATACCTATTTACTGCTAGGTGAACAGAGACATTCGGTGATAGGAAAGGCTACCAACAACTACGGCCCTTTTTCTATTTCTATTTCTACAAACCTAGTCTATTTCCTAGTCTAAACTAACCTAACCTAACCTCACCTAACCTAACCCAACCTAACCTAAGCTAATCTAACATAAACCTAACCTAACTAACTCCTGGATACCTATTTACTGCTAGGTGAACAGAGACATTCGGTGATAGGAAAGGCTACTAACAATTACAGCCCTACTTCTACAAA
This sequence comes from Procambarus clarkii, assembly GCF_040958095.1. Classification (NCBI taxonomy): domain Eukaryota; kingdom Metazoa; phylum Arthropoda; class Malacostraca; order Decapoda; family Cambaridae; genus Procambarus; species Procambarus clarkii. The sequence continues at coordinate 75,838 of NW_027189725.1, forward strand.
CCTACCCTAAACCAACCTAACCTAATCTAACCTAACCTAACCTAACCTAACCTAACCTAACCTAATCTAACCTAACCTAAGCTAATCTAACATAACCTAACCTAACTAACTCCTGGATACCTATTTACTGCTAGGTGAACAGAGACATTCGGTGATAGGAAAGGCTACTAACATTTACAGCCCTACTTCTACAAACCTACCCTAAACCAACCTAACCGAATCTAACCTAACCTAACCTAACCTAACCTAATCTAACCTAACCTAAGCTAATCTAACATAACCTAACCTAACTAACTCCTGGATACCTATTTACTGCTAGGTGAACAGAGACATTCGGTGATAGGAAAGGCTACTAACATTTACAGCCCTACTTCTACAAACCTACCCTAAACCAACCTAACCTAATCTAACCTAACCTAACCTAACCTAACTATCTAACCTAACCTAAGCTAATCTAACATAACCTAACCTAACTAACTCCTGGATACCTATTTACTGCTAGGTGAATAGAGGCATTCGGTGATAGGAAAGGCTACTAACATTTACAGCCCTACTTCTACAAACCTACCCTAAACCAACCTAACCTAATCTAACCTAACCTAACCTAACCAAACCTAATATAACCTAACCTAATCTAACCTAAGCTAATCTAACATAACCTAACCTAACTAACTCCTGGATACCTATTTACTGCTAGGTGAACAGAGGCATTCGGTGATAGGAAAGGCTACCAACAATTACAGCCCTACTTCTACAAACCTACCCTAAACCAACCTAACCTAATCTAACCTAATCTAACCTAACCTAACCTAACCTAATCTAACCTAAACTAATCTAACATAACCTAACCTAACTAACTCCTGGATACCTATTTACTGCTAGGTGAACAGAAACATTCGGTGATAGGAAGCGCTACCAACAATTACAGCCCTATTTCTATTTCTACAAACCTAGCCTATTTCTAGCCTAAACTAACTTAACCTAATCTAACCTAACCTAACTAATTCCTGGATACTTACTTACTGCTAGGTGAACAGAGGCATTCGGTGATAGGAAACACTACCAACAACTACAGCCCTTTTTCCATTTCTATTTCTACAAACCTAGTCTATTTCCTAGTCTGAACTAACCTAACCTAACCTAACCTCACCTAACCTAACCTCACCTCACCTCACCTTACCTCACCTTACCTTTCCTCACCTAACATAATCTCACCTCACCTCACCTCACCGAATCTCACCTAACCTAACCTCACCTCACCTCACCTCACCTCACCTCACCTCACCTTTCCTCACTTAACATAATCTCACCTCACCTCACCAAAAACCTCACCTCACCAAACCTCACTTCACCTCACCTCACCTAACCTAAACCTCACCTAACCTAACCTCACCTAACCTCACCTCACCTAACCTAACTAACTCCTGGATACTTACTTACTGCAAGGTGAACAGAGGCATTCGGTGATAGGAAACGCTACCAAGAATTACATCCCTTTTTCTATTTCTATTTCTACAAACCTAGCCTATTTCCTAGCCAAAACTAACCTAACCTAATCTAACCTTACCTAACCTAACCTAACTAACTCCTGATCAACCAGGCTGTGACTCATACGTCAGGTTGCGAGCAGCCGCGTCTAACAGCCTTGTTGATCAGTCCAGCAACCATGAGGCCTGGTCGACGACCGGGCCGCGGGGACGCTAAGCCCGAAAGCACCTCAAGGAAGCATCTCAAGGTACTCCTGGATACCTATTTACTGCTAGGTGAACAGAGGCATTCGATGATAGGAAAGATTACCAACAATTACAGCCCTTTTTCTATTTCTATTTCTACAAACCTAGTCTATTTCCTAGCCTAAACTAACCTAACCTAATCTAACCAAACCTAACTAACTCTTGGATACCTATTTACTGCCTAGGTGAACAGAGGCATTCGGTGATAGGAAACGCTACCAACAATTACAGCCCTATTTCTATTTCTACAAACGTAGCCTATTTCCTAGCCTAAATTAACCTAAAAATGTGTGTGTGTATATATAGTATATATATATATATATATATATATATATATATATATATACTATATATATATATATATATATATATATATATATATATATTAAATATATATATATATATCAGTCGGTGGAATAATACAAATATTACACCTAACCAACCACAAAATAACCAACCTTAACTGTACCTTACCAACATACCCTAACCAATCAACCCTAACCAACCTAAGCTTACATATTATCTAAATTGCTTATTATGCAAACCATAATTATGCTTGTATTCTAACCTCAAATTCTAACCTAATTCTAATTCTAACCTAATTCTAATTCTAACCAACCTAACCAACCAACCAACCTAACCAACCTAATCAACCAACCTAAGCAACCTAACCTAACCATCCAACCCAACCCAACCTAACCAACCTAACCTAACCAACCTAACCTAACCTAACCAACCAACCAACCAACCAACCTAACCAACCAACCTAACCAACCAATCTAACCAACCAACCTAACCTAACCTAACCTAACCAACCAACCTAACCTAACCAACCTAACCTAACCTAACCTAACCTAACCTAACCAACCTAACCTAACCTAACACCTAACCTAACCTAACCTACCTAGCCCTAACCTAAACCAACCAACAACCTAAGAGCAACCCAACCTAACCAACCTAAGCAACCAACTAACCAACCTAAGCAACCTAACCAGCCTTAGCAACCTAACCAACCTAAGCAACCTAACCTAATCAACCTAAGCAACCTAACCTAAGCAACCTAACCTAACCAACCTAACCTAAGCAACCTAAACCTAACCAACCAACCTAAGCAAACCTAACCTAACAACCAACCTACGTTAACAACCTAACACACTAACCTCCCTTCTTATTATCTGACACGAACCTTCGGTTCGTGTCAGAGTCCATGAGTGTCCGTGTAGCGTGTCCGTGTGAGTGTCCGTGTCCGTGTATCCATGGGGTTTTGGGTCCAGGAAGCTATTTGTGTCGACCCAAATTGCCTCCCCTTCTCCCCACCTGAAATCCAGGTGGATTGAAAGACCTGCCCGAGGTCAGTGGATCCAGGTATCCGTCCGTGGCCCCCCGGACTTCGAACCCTCCCCACATTCCAGGAGTCGGTCAATCAATCTTCGGCTATCCAGAGAATCTATCGAAACTGATGCTCCTACAGGAGGGGACACACAAGAGAAATCTGTGCCCTGTACTTGCAACCGTTCCGACAGGCTCGAACGCAGGTCTATCCGGATTAGGGAACTTGTTCTATCCGACTAGGCCACGCTGGAGTTGCCTTCTGAATCAAATTTGGCACTTGTATTTATATTCTCATAGCAAGGTTAGTTAGTGTCTATTTATCAACAGTTGCAATGATTGAGATGTGAAGTTGTTAATTTGTGTTGACAGTTAGAAAGACCTGACAGCTTTATTTGATAAGGTTGCAGTCCCGTGAGGCAGTTTTATGAATGAATATTGGAGAATTTAGGCTAACTGACATGTGTGTGTGTGTGTGTGTGTGTGTGTGTGTGTGTGTGTGTGTGTGTGGTGTGTGTGTGTGTGCTGTGTTTAAAAGTATGTATTAATTAATAATTAGTGTGGTGTTTCCAAATGAGTTTGTGAATGGTAAACAAGCAATGCAATATCCAATATGTGCTATTTTAGGCCTCGTTCTGTAAAATACATGTTTTTACTAGGGAAGGAAAATCCGGTTTGTTTTTTTCCCTCGTTTTATTTCAGGAATAAATAGCACATAGGCGAAGGACCTGAAGGTTTTGGCTGGTTAAATATAGCGTTGTGGCCGCCATTTTTCTGTGTTGGGCGGGGGGGGGAGGGGGTGGGGGGGATGAGGGGGCGGTATGGGGGATAGGGGGGGGGGTTAGTTGGTGGGGGAGAGGGGGCCCTGAGGAGCTACCTTGGGAGGTGTTGTTGTGGGGGGGTTGGTGGTGGGAGGGGCAGGGGAAGAGGGGCACCTGAGGAAGCTACCCATTGGGAGGTGTTTGTTGGTGGTGGGGGGGGGGGGTTGTCAGTTAGGTATTTTAAATTCAATATTGTAAGATAGGTTATATAGGGCGAGGTGTTGAGGGAAGGAATAAGGAAAAGTGTTTGGGACTGAGTTGAGTGTATTAGTTGTTGTGATTGATGTTAGCAGGAAGGTAGGTGGTTTGAAATGTGTAAAGATTTGTTAATGAGATCATTTGGTTAATAATGTAGGAATTAAGGGTAAGTGATCACTGGGAGTAGATATTCAACAGAATATTGAATCGTGAACAAGTTTTAGCAGGTAGGTAGGCCGGCCGGCCGGCAGAGAGAGACAATGGACTACCAAACAGGTAGGAATCGTTTTTTCTTCATGGATGGTAACTATTATTAAAATGGCATGTACACATTTCCATGTGCGACATTCTTGTACACACACACACACACCCACACACACACACACACACACACACCCACACACACACACTGACCCCACAGAGGACTGCCCAAATATGTATACTAACAGCAGCAGCAGTTGGTGTTCCCAGGCAGGTCACCCATCCAAGTACTAACCAAAGTCAACGGTGTTTACCTGACAGAATGTATGGGAGGAGACGCAGTGTTCTCAAGGTGATAGGTAGGTAGGTAGTATGGCCGTTGCTATTGTATACAAGTAGTAAGTAATCACATGTGAGTTGAGTGAGTGAAGTGAGTCAGGATACTGGTAACTGCGGGCGGGCAGGCAGGCGGAGGATACTCACACACTAGCAGCCAATTCTCCATTAATGATAGTACTTATTGCAACTATTTAGTCAAATTAACCAACAACAAATGGACTACTATACTACTACTACTACTGTTGCTCCAAAATAGAAATGTTGGGATGCCACCGCTGCCATTGATCTCGCACAAGTTGCTGCTGACAAATGACTCATTTAGGCCTTGCATATGCTCTCTTAGGCTTCATTTAGTCAATAATTGTAACATCATTGAGTCGGGGGACAGGCAGACAGGCCCTTTATACATGTTAGGCTTATAGTGGTCTCCAACACCCACCACCCCACAAGGTCCAACTAGTGACTAACCCTCACTCATCACCACGCCCCAAGTAGCTAGCTTCACTAACTCCTGGATACCTATTTACTGCTAGGTGAACAGAGACATTCGGTGCTAGGAAAGGCTACCAACAACTACGCCCTTTTCTATTTCTAGTTTCTACCAAACCTAGTCTATTTCCTAGTCTAAACTAACCTAACCTACCTCACCTAACCTAACCCAACCTAACCCTAAGCTAATCTAACATAACCTAAACCTAACTAACTCTGGATACCTATTTACTGCTAGGTGAACAGAGACATTCGGTGATAGGAAAGGCTACTAACAATTACAGCCCCTACTTCTACAAAACCTACCCTAAACCAACCTAACCTATCTAACCTAACCTAACCTAACCTAACCTACCTAACCTAATCTAACCTAACCTAAGCTAATCTAACATAACCTAACCTAACTAACTCCTGGATACCTATTTACTGGCTAGGTGAACAGAGACATTCGGTGATAGGAAAGGCTACTAACATTTACAGCCCTACTTCTACAAACCTACCCTAAACCAACCTAACCGAATCTAACCTAACCTAACCTAACCTAACCTAATCTAACCTAACCTAAGCTAATCTAACATAACCTAACCTAACTAACTCCTGGATACCTATTTACTGCTAGGTGAACAGAGACATTCGGTGATAGGAAAGGCTACTAACATTTACAGCCCTACTTCTACAAACCTACCCTAAACCAACCTAACCTAATCTAACCTAACCTAACCTAACCTACCTAATCTAACCTAACCTAAGCTAATCTAACATAACCTAACCTAACTAACTCCTGGATACCTATTTACTGCTAGGTGAACAGAGGCATTCGGTGATAGGAAAGGGCTCACTAACATTTACAGCCCTACTTCTACAAACCTACCCTAAACCAACCTAACCTAATCTAACCTAACCTAACCTAACCAAACCTAATATAACCTAACCTAATCTAACCTAAGCTAATCTAACATAACCTAACCTAACTAACTCCTGGATACCTATTTACTGCTAGGTGAACAGAGGCATTCGGTGATAGGAAAGGCTACCAACAATTACAAGCCCTACTTCTACAAACCTACCCTAAACCAACCTAAACCTAATCTAACCTAACTAACCTAACCTAACCTAACCTAATCTAACCTAAACTAATCTAACATAACCTAACCTAACTAACTCCTGGATACCTATTTACTGCTAGGTGAACAGAAACATTCGGTGATAGGAAGCGCTACCAACAATTACAGCCCTATTTCTATTTCTACAAACCTAGCCTATTTCCTAGCCTAAACTAACTTAACCTAATCTAACCTAACCTAACAATTCCTGGATACTTACTTACTGCTAGGTGAACAGGAGGCATTCGGTGATAGTGAAACACTACCAACAACTACAGCCCTTTTTCCATTTCTATTTCTACAAAACTAGTCTATTTCCTAGTCTGAACTAACCTAACCTAACCTAACCTCACATAACCTAACCTCACCTCACCACCTCACCTTACCATCACCTTACCTTTCCTCACCTAACATAATCTCACCTCACCTCACCTCACCGAATCTCACCTAACCTAACCTCACCTCACCTCACCTCACCTCACCTCAATACCTCACCTTTCCTCACTTAACATAATCTCACCTCACCTCACCCAAAACCTCACCTCACCAAACCTCACTTCACCTCACCTCACCTAACCTAAAACTCACCTCACCTAACCTAACCTCACCTAACCTCACCTCACCTAACCTAACTAACTCCTGGATACTTACTTACTGCAAGGTGAACAGAGGCATTCGGTGATAGGAAACGCTACCAAGAATTACATCCCTTTTTCTATTTCTATTTCTACAAAACCTAGGCCTATTTCCTAGACCAAAACTAAACCTAACCTAATCTAACCTTACCTAACCTAACCTAACTAACTCCTGATCAACCCAGGCTGTGACTCATACGTCAGGTTGCGAGCAGCCGCGTCTAACAGCCTTGTTGATCAGTCCAGCAACCATGAGGCCTGGTCGACGACCGGGCCGCGGGGACGCTAAGCCCCGAAAGCACCTCAAGGAAGCATCTCAAGGTACTCCTGGATACCTATTTTACTGCTAGGTGAACAGAGGCATTCGATGATAGGAAAGATTACCAACAATTACAGCCCTTTTTCTATTTCTATTTCTACAAAACCTAGTCTATTTCCTAGCCTAAAACTAACCTAACCTAATCTAACCAAACCTAACTAACTCTTGGATACCTATTTACTTGCTAGGTGAACAGAGGCATTCGGTGATAGGAAACGCTACCAACAATTACAGCCTATATTTCTATTTCTACAAACGTAGCCTATTTCCTAGCCTAAATTAACCTAAAACATGTGTGTGATGTATATATATATATATATATATATATATATATATATATATATATATATATATATATATATATAGTATATATATATATATATATATATATATTTAAATATATATATATATATATCAGTCGGTGGAATAATACAAATATTACACCTAACCAACCACAAAATAAACCAACCTTAACTGTACCTTACCAACATTACCCTAACCAATCAACCCTAACCAACCTAAGCTTACATATTATCTAAATTGCTTATTATGCAAACCATAATTATGCTTGTATTCTAACCTCAAATTCTAACCTAATTCTAATTCTAACCTAATTCTAATTCTAACCAACCTAACCAACCAACCAACCTAACCAACCTAATCAACCAACCTAAGCAACCTAACCTAACCATCCAACCCAACCCAACCTAACCAACCTAACCCTAACCAACCTAACCTAACCTAACAACCAACCAACCAACAACCTAACCCAACCAAACCTAACCAACCAATCTAACCAACCAACCTAACCTAACCTAACCTAACCAACCAACCTAACCTAATCCAACCTAACCTAACCAACCTAACCCTAACCTACCAACCACCTAACCTACACCTACCTAACCTAACCACTAACCTAACCTAACCTAACCAACCAACCAACCTAAGCAACCAACTAACCAACCTAAGCAACCAACCTAACAACCTAAGCAACCTAACCAGCCTTAGCAACCTAACCAACCTAAGCAACCTAACACCTAATCACCTAAGCAACCCTAACCTAAGCAACCTAACCTAACCAACCTAACTAAGCAACAGCTAACCTAACCAACCTAACCTAAGCAACCTACCTAACCACCAACTCACTTAACCAAACCTAAACCTAACCTACCTCCCTTCTTAATTATCTGACACGAACCTTCGGTTCGTGTCAGAGTCCCATGAGTGTCCGTGTGCGTGTCCGGTGTGAGTGTCCCGTTGTCCGTGTATCCATGGGGTTTTGGGTCCAGGAAGCTATTTGTGTCGACCCAAATTGCCTCCCTTCTCCCCACCTGAATCCAGGTGGATTGAAAGACCTGCCCGAGGTCAGTGGATCCAGGTATCCGTCCGTGGCCCCCCGGACTTCAACCCTTCCCCACATTCCAAGGAGTCGGCTCAATCAATCTTCGGCTATCCAGAGAATCTATCGAAACTGATGCTCCTACAGGAGGGGACACACAGAGAAATCTGTGCCCTGTACTTGCAACCGTTCCGGACAGGCTCGAACGCAGGTCTATCCGGATTAGGAACTTGTTCTATCCGACTAGGCCACGCTGGAGTTGCTTCTGAATCAAATTTGGCACTTGTATTTATATCTCATAGCAAGGTTAGTTAGTGTCTATTTATCAACAGTTGCAATGATTGAGATGTGAAGTTGTTAATTTGTGTTGACAGTTAGAAAGACCTGACAGCTTTATTTGATAAGGTTGCAGTCCCGTGAGGCAGTTTATGAATGAATATTGGAGAATTTAGGCCTAACTGACATGTGTGTGTGTGTGTGTGTGTGTGTGTGTGTGGTGTGTGTGTGTGTGTGTGGGTGTGTGTGTGTTGTGTGTTTAAAAGTATGTATTAATTAATAATTAGTGTGGTGTTTCCAAATGAGTTTGTGAATGGTAAACAAGCAATGCAATATCCAATATGTGCTATTTTAGGCCTCGTTCTGTAAAATACATGTTTTACTAGGGAAGGAAAATCCGGTTTGTTTTTTTCCCTCGTTTTATTTCAGGAATAAATAGCACATAGGCGAAGGACCTGAAGGTTTTGGCTGGTTAAATATAGCGTTGTGGCCGCCATTTTCTGTGTTGGGCGGGGGGGAGGGGGTGGGGGGATGGAGGGGGCGGTATGGGGGATAGGGGGGGGGGTTAGTTGGTGGGGGAGAGGGGCCCTGAGGAGCTACCTTGGGAGGTGTTGTTGTGGGGGGGTTGGTGGGGGAGGGGGCAGGGGAAGAGGGGACCTGAGGAGCTACCATGGGAGGTGTTGTTGGTGGTGGGGGGGGGGTTGTCAGTTAGGTATTTAAATTCAATATTGTAAGATAGGTTATATAGGGCGAGGTGTTGAGGAAGGAATAAGAAAAGTGTTTGGGACTGAGTTGAGTGTATTAGTTGTTGTGATTGATGTTAGCAGGAAGGTAGGTGGTTGAAATGTGTAAAGATTTGTTAATGAGATCATTTGGTTAATAATGTAGGAATTAAGGGTAAGTGATCACTGGAGATAGATATTCAACAGCATATTGAGTGAACAAGTTTTAGCAGGTAGGTAGGCCGGCCGGCCGGCAGAGAGAGACAATGGACTACCAAACAGGTAGACGTTTTCTTCATGGATGGTAAACTATTATTAAAATGGCATGTACACATTTCCATGTGCGACATTCTTGTACACACACACACACACACACACACACACACACACACACACACACTGACCCACAGAGACTGCCCAAATATGTATACTAACAGCAGCAGCAGTTGGTGTTCCCAGGCAGGTCACCCATCCAAGTACTAACCAAAGTCAACGGTGTTTAACCTGACAGATGTATGGGAGGAGACGCAGTGTTCTCAAGGTGATAGGTAGGTAGGTAGTATGGCCGTTGCTATTGTATACAAGTAGTAAGTAATCACATGTGAGTGAGTGAGTGAGTGAGTCAGGATACTGGTAACTGCGGCGGGCAGGCAGGCGGAGGATACTCACACATAGCAGCCAATTCTCCATTAATGATAGTACTTATTGCAACTATTTAGTCAAATTAACCAACAACAAATGGACTACTACTACTACTACTACTGTTGCTCCAAAATAGAAATGTTGGGATGCCACCGCTGCCATTGATCTCGCACAAGTTGCTGCTGACAAATGACTCATCTTAGGCCTTGCATATGCTCTCTTAGGCTTCATTTAGTCAATAATTGTAACATCATTGAGTCGGGGGACAGGCAGACAGGCACTTTATACATGTTAGGCTTATAGTGGTCTCCAACACCCACCACTCCACAAGGTCCAACTAGTGACTAACCCTCACTCACTCACCACGCCCCAAGTAGCTAGCTTACTAACTCCTGGATACCTATTTACTGCTAGGTGAACAGAGACAATTCGGTGATAGGAAAAGGCTACCAACAACTACGGCCCTTTTCTATTTCTATTTCTACCAAACCTAGTCTATTTCCTAGTCTAAACTAACCTAACCTAAACCTCACCTAACCTAACCCAACCTAACCTAAGCTAATCTAACATAACCTAACCTAACTAACTCCTGGATACCTATTTACTGCTAGGTGAACAGAGACATTCGGTGATAGGAAAGGCTACTAACAATTACAGCCCTACTTCTAACAAACCTACCATAAACCAACCTACACCTAATTAACCTAACCTAACCTAACCTAACCTAAACCTAACCTAATCTAACCTAACCTAAGCTAATCTAACATAACCATAACCTAACTAATCTCCTGGATACCTCATTTACTGCTAGGTGAACAGAGACATTCGGTGATAGGAAAGGCTACTAACATTTACAGCCCTAAACTTCTACAAACCACCTAACCCACCTAACCGAATCTAACCTAACCTAACCTACCTAACCTAATCTAACCTAACCTAAGCTAATCTAACACTAACCTAACCTAACTAACTCCTGGATACCTATTTACTGCTAGGTGAACTAGAGACATTCGGGTGATAGGAAAGGCTAACTATTTACAGCCCTACTTCTACAAGAACCTACCTAAACCAACTAACTAATCTAAACCTAACCTAACCTAAACCTAACCTAATCTAACCTAACCTAAGCTAATCTAACATAACCTAACCTAACTAACTCCTGGATACCTAGTTTACTGCTAGGTGACAGAGGCATTCGGTGATAGGAAAGGCTACTAACAGTTTACAGCCCTACTTCTACAAACCTACCCTAAAACCACCTAACCTAATCTAACCTAACCTAACCTAACCAAACCTAATATACCCTAACCTATATCTAACCTAATGCTAATCTAACATAACCTAACCTAACTAACTCCTGGATACCTATTGTACTGCTAGGTGAACCAGAGGCATTCGGTGATAGGAAAGGCTACAACAATACTGCCCTACTTCTACAAACCTACCCTAAACCAAACCTAACCTAATCTAAGCCTAATCTACCTAACCTAACTAAACCTAAATCTAACCTAACTAATCTAACATAACCTAACCTAACTAACTCCTGGATACCTATTTACTGCTAGGTGAACAGAAAACATTCGGTGATGAGGAAGCGCTACCCAACAATTACAGCCCTATTTCTATTTCTACAAACCTAGCCTATTTCCTAGCCTAAACTAACTTAACCTAATCTAACCTAACCTAAACTAATTCCTGGATACTTACTTACTGCTAGGTGAACAGATGGCATATCGGTGATAGGAAACACTAACCAACAACTACAGCCCTTTTTCCATTTCTATTTCTACAAACCTAGTCTATTTCCTAGTCTGAACTAACCTAACCTAACCTAACCTCACCTAACCTAACCACCTCACCTCACCTCACCTTTACCTCACCTTACCTTTCCCTCACTAACATAATCTCACCTCACCTCACCTCACCGGAATCCTTCACCTAAACCTAACCTCAACCTCACCCCTCACCTCACCTCACCTCACCTCACCTTTCCTCACTTAACATAATCTCCACCTCACTCCTCACCAAAACCTACCACCTCACCCAAACCTCACTTCACCTACACCTCACCTAACCTAAACCCACCTCACCTAACCTAACCTCCCCTAACCCTCACCTCACTAACCCTAACTAAACTCCTGGATACTTACTTACTGCAAGGTGAACAGAGGCATTCGGTGGATAGGAAACGCTTACAAGAATTACATCCCTTTTTCTATTTCTATTTCTATCAACCTAGCCTATTTCCTAGCCAAAACTAACCTAACTAATCTAACCTTACCTAACCTAACCTAACTAACTCCTGATCAACCAGGCTGTGACTCATACGTCAGGTTGCGAGCAGCCGCGTCTAACAGCCTTGTTGATCAGTCCAGCAACCATGAGGCCTGGTCGACGACCGGGCCGCGGGGACGCTAAGCCCCGAAAGCACCTCAAGGAAGCATCTCAAGGTACTCCTGGATACCTATTTACTGCTAGGTGAACAGAGGCATTCGATGATAGGAAAGATTACCAACAATTACAGCCCTTTTTCTATTTCTATTTCTACAAACCTAGTCTATTTCCTAGCCTAAACTAACCTAACCTAATCTAACCAAACCTAACTAACTCTTGGATACCTATTTACTGCTAGGTGAACAGAGGCATTCGGTGATAGGAAACGCTACCAACAATTACAGCCCTATTTCTATTTCTACAAACGTAGCCTATTTCCTAGCCTAAATTAACCTAAAAATGTGTGTGTGTATATATATATATATATATATATATATATATATATATATATATATATATAGATAATATATATATATATATATATATATTATATATATATATAGTATATGTAAATATATATATAATTATATCAGTCGTGGAATAATACAAATATTACACCTAACCAACCACAAAAATAACCAACCTTAACTGTACCTTACCAACATACCCTAACCAATCAACCCTAACCAACCTAAGCTTACATATTATCTAAATTGCTTATTATGCAAACCATAATTATGGCTTGTATTCTAACCTCAAATTCTAACCTAATTCTAATTCTAACCTAATTCTAATTCTAACCAACCTAACCACCAACCACCTAACCAACCTAATCAACCAACCTAAGCAACCTAACCTAAACCATCCAACCCAACCCAACCTAACCAACCTAACCTAACCAACCTAAACCTAACCTAACCTAACCAACCAACCAACCAACCTAACCAACCAACCTAACCAACCAATCTAACCACCAACCTAACCTAACCTAACCTAACCAACCAACCTAACTAACCAACCTACACCTAACCAACCTAACCATAACCTAACCAACCTAACCGAACCTAACCTAACCGAAACCTAACCTAACAACTAACCTACCTAACCTACCTAAACAACCACCAACCTAAGCAACCAACCTAACCAACCTAAGCAACCAACCTAACCAACCTAAGCAACCTAACCAGCCTTAGCAACCTAAGCCAACCTAAGCAACCTACACCTAATCAATCCTAAGCAACCTACCTAAGCAACCTAACCTATACCAACTAACCTAAGCAACCATAACCTAACCAACATACCTAAGCAACCTACCTAACCAACCAACCTACTAACCAACCTAACCTAACCTCACCTTCTTATTATCTGACACGAACCTGTCTGTTCGTGTCAGAGTCCATGAGTGTCCGTGTGCGTGTCCGTGTGAGTGTCCGTGTCCGTGTATCCATGGGGTTTTGGGTCCGAGGAAGCTATTTGTGTCGACCCCAAATTGCCTCCCTTCTCCCCCACCTGAAATCCAGGTGGATTGAAAGACCTGCCCGAGGTCAGTGGATCCAGGTATCCGTCCGTGGCCCCCGGACTTCAACCCTTCCCCACATTCCAAGGAGTCGGTCAATCAATCTTCGGCTATCCAGAGAATCTATCGAAACTGATGCTCCTACAGGAGGGGGACACACAGAGAAATCTGTGCCCTGTACTTGCAACCGTTCCGACAGGCTCGAACGCAGGTCTATCCGGATTAGGAACTTGTTCTATCCGACTAGGCCACGCTGGAGTTTGCTTCTGAATCAAAATTTGGCACTTGTATTTATATCTCATAGCAAGGTTAGTTAGTGTCTATTTATCAACAGTTGCAATGATTGAGATGTGAAGTTGTTAATTTGTGTTGACAGTTAGAAAGGACCTGACAGCCTTTATTTGATAAGGTTGCAGTCCCGATGATGGCAGTTTTAATGAATGAATATTGGAGAATTTAGGCTAACTGACATGTGTGTGGTGGTGTGTGTGTGGTGTGTGTGTGTGTGTGTGTGTGTGTGTGTGTGTGTGTGTGTGTGTTTAAAAGTATGTATTAATTAATAATTAGTGTGGTGTTTCCAAATGAGTTTGTGAATGGTAAACAAGCAATGCAATATCCAATATGTGCTATTTTAGGCCTCGTTCTGTAAAATACATGTTTTACTAGGGAAGGAAAATCCGGTTTGTTTTTTTCCCTCGTTTTATTTCAGGAATAAATAGCACATAGGCGAAGGACTGAAGGTTTTGGCTGGTTAAATATAGCGTTGTGGCCGCCATTTTCTGTGTTGGGCGGGGGGGGGGGGGGGGGGATGGAGGGGGCGGTATGGGGGATAGGGGGGGGGGTTAGTTGGTGGGGGAGAGGGGCCCTGAGGAGCTACCTTGGGAGGTGTTGTTGTGGGGGGGTTGGTGGGGGAGGGGGCAGGGGAAGAGGGGACCTGAGGAGCTACCATGGGAGGTGTTGTTGGTGGTGGGGGGGGGGGTTGTCAGTTAGGTATTTAAATTCAATATTGTAAGATAGGTTATATAGGGCGAGGTGTTGAGGAAGGAATAAGAAAAGTGTTTGGGACTGAGTTGAGTGTATTAGTTGTTGTGATTGATGTTAGCAGGAAGGTAGGTGGTTGAAATGTGTAAAGATTTGTTAATGAGATCATTTGGTTAATAATGTAGGAATTAAGGGTAAGTGATCACTGGAGATAGATATTCAACAGCATATTGAGTGAACAAGTTTTAGCAGGTAGGTAGGCCGGCCGGCCGGCAGAGAGAGACAATGGACTACCAAACAGGTAGACGTTTTCTTCATGGATGGTAAACTATTATTAAAATGGCATGTACACATTTCCATGTGCGACATTCTTGTACACACACACACACACACACACACACACACACACACACACACACACTGACCCACAGAGACTGCCCAAATATGTATACTAACAGCAGCAGCAGTTGGTGTTCCCAGGCAGGTCACCCATCCAAGTACTAACCAAAGTCAACGGTGGTTTAACCTGACAGATGTATGGGAGGAGACGCAGTGTTCTCAAGGTGATAGGTAGGTAGGTAGTATGGCCGTTGCTATTGTATACAAGTAGTAAGTAATCACATGTGAGTGAGTGAGTGAGTGAGTCAGGATACTGGTAACTGCGGCGGGCAGGCAGGCGGAGGATACTCACACATAGCAGCCAATTCTCCATTAATGATAGTACTTATTGCAACTATTTAGTCAAACTTAACCAACAACAAATGGACTACTACTACTACTACTCACTGTTGCTCCAAAATAGAAATGTTGGGATGCCACCGCTGCCATTGATCTCGCACAAGTTGCTGCTGACAAATGACTCATCTTAGGCCTTGCATATGCTCTCTTAGGCTTCATTTAGTCAATAATTGTAACATCATTGAGTCGGGGGACAGGCAGACAGGCACTTTATACATGTTAGGCTTATAGTGGTCTCCAACACCCACCACTCCACAAGGTCCAACTAGTGACTAACCCTCACCTCACTCACCACGCCCCAAGTAGCTAGCTTACTAACTCCTGGATACCTATTTACTGCTAGGTGAACAGAGGACATTCAGGTGATAGGAAGGCTACCAACAACTACGGCCCTTTTTCTATTTCTATTTCTACAAACCTAGATCTATTTCCTAGTCTAAACTAACCTAACCTAACCTCACCTAACCTAACCCAACCTAACCTAAGCTAATCTAACATAACCTAACCTAACTAACTCCTGGATACCTATTTACTGCTAGGTGAACAGAGACAATTCGGTGAGAGGAAAGGCTACTAACAATTACAGCCCTGCTTCTACAAAACCTACCCTAAACCAACCTAACCTAATCTAACCTAAACCTAACCTAACCTAACCTAACCTAACCTAATCTAACCTAACCTAAGCTAATCTAACATAACCTAACCTAACTAACTCCTGGATACCTATTTACTGCTAGGTGAACAGAGGACATTCGGTGATAGGAAAGGCTACTAACATTTACAGCCCTACTTCTACAAACCTACCCTAAACCAACCTAACCGAATCTAACCTAACCTAACCTAACCTAACCTAATCTAACCTAACCTAAGCTAATCTAACATAACCTAACCTAACTAACTCCTGGATACCTATTTACTGCTAGGTGAACAGAGACATTCGGTGATAGGAAAGGCTACTAACATTTACAGCCCTACTTCTACAAACCTACCCTAAACCAACCTAACCTAATCTAACCTAACCTAACCTAACCTAATCTAACCTAACCTAAGCTAATCTAACATAACCTAACCTAACTAACTCCTGGATACCTATTTACTGCTAGGTGAACAGAGGCATTCGGTGATAGGAAAGGCTACTAACATTTACAGCCCTACTTCTACAAACCTACCCTAAACCAACCTAACCTAATCTAACCTAACCTAACCTAACCAAACCTAATATAACCTAACCTAATCTAACCTAAGCTAATCTAACATAACCTAACCTAACTAACTCCTGGATACCTATTTACTGCTAGGTGAACAGAGGCATTCGGTGATAGGAAAGGCTACCAACAATTACAGCCCTACTTCTACAAACCTACCCTAAACCAACCTAACCTAATCTAACCTAATCTAACCTAACCTAACCTAACCTAATCTAACCTAAACTAATCTAACATAACCTAACCTAACTAACTCCTGGATACCTATTTACTGCTAGGTGAACAGAAACATTCGGTGATAGGAAGCGCTACCAACAATTACAGCCCTATTTCTATTTCTACAAACCTAGCCTATTTCCTAGCCTAAACTAACTTAACCTAATCTAACCTAACCTAACTAATTCCTGGATACTTACTTACTGCTAGGTGAACAGAGGCATTCGGTGATAGGAAACACTACCAACAACTACAGCCCTTTTTCCATTTCTATTTCTACAAACCTAGTCTATTTCCTAGTCTGAACTAACCTAACCTAACCTAACCTCACCTAACCTAACCTCACCTCACCTCACCTTACCTCACCTTACCTTTCCTCACCTAACATAATCTCACCTCACCTCACCTCACCGAATCTCACCTAACCTAACCTCACCTCACCTCACCTCACCTCACCTCACCTCACCTTTCCTCACTTAACATAATCTCACCTCACCTCACCAAAACCTCACCTCACCAAACCTCACTTCACCTCACCTCACCTAACCTAAACCTCACCTAACCTAACCTCACCTAACCTCACCTCACCTAACCTAACTAACTCCTGGATACTTACTTACTGCAAGGTGAACAGAGGCATTCGGTGATAGGAAACGCTACCAAGAATTACATCCCTTTTTCTATTTCTATTTCTACAAACCTAGCCTATTTCCTAGCCAAAACTAACCTAACCTAATCTAACCTTACCTAACCTAACCTAACTAACTCCTGATCAACCAGGCTGTGACTCATACGTCAGGTTGCGAGCAGCCGCGTCTAACAGCCTTGTTGATCAGTCCAGCAACCATGAGGCCTGGTCGACGACCGGGCCGCGGGGACGCTAAGCCCCGAAAGCACCTCAAGGAAGCATCTCAAGGTACTCCTGGATACCTATTTACTGCTAGGTGAACAGAGGCATTCGATGATAGGAAAGATTACCAACAATTACAGCCCTTTTTCTATTTCTATTTCTACAAACCTAGTCTATTTCCTAGCCTAAACTAACCTAACCTAATCTAACCAAACCTAACTAACTCTTGGATACCTATTTACTGCTAGGTGAACAGAGGCATTCGGTGATAGGAAACGCTACCAACAATTACAGCCCTATTTCTATTTCTACAAACGTAGCCTATTTCCTAGCCTAAATTAACCTAAAAATGTGTGTGTGTATATATATATATATATATATATATATATATATATATATATATATATATATATATATATATATATATATATATATATATATATATATATATATATATATATATATAAATATATATATATATATCAGTCGGTGGAATAATACAAATATTACACCTAACCAACCACAAAATAACCAACCTTAACTGTACCTTACCAACATACCCTAACCAATCAACCCTAACCAACCTAAGCTTACATATTATCTAAATTGCTTATTATGCAAACCATAATTATGCTTGTATTCTAACCTCAAATTCTAACCTAATTCTAATTCTAACCTAATTCTAATTCTAACCAACCTAACCAACCAACCAACCTAACCAACCTAATCAACCAACCTAAGCAACCTAACCTAACCATCCAACCCAACCCAACCTAACCAACCTAACCTAACCAACCTAACCTAACCTAACCAACCAACCAACCAACCAACCTAACCAACCAACCTAACCAACCAATCTAACCAACCAACCTAACCTAACCTAACCTAACCAACCAACCTAACCTAACCAACCTAACCTAACCAACCTAACCTAACCTAACCAACCTAACCTAACCTAACCAACCTAACCTAACCTAACCTAACCAACCAACCAACCTAAGCAACCAACCTAACCAACCTAAGCAACCAACCTAACCAACCTAAGCAACCTAACCAGCCTTAGCAACCTAACCAACCTAAGCAACCTAACCTAATCAACCTAAGCAACCTAACCTAAGCAACCTAACCTAACCAACCTAACCTAAGCAACCTAACCTAACCAACCTAACCTAAGCAACCTAACCTAACCAACCAACCTACTTAACCAACCTAACCTAACCAACCTAACCTAACCTCCCTTCTTATTATCTGACACGAACCTTCGGTTCGTGTCAGAGTCCATGAGTGTCCGTGTGCGTGTCCGTGTGAGTGTCCGTGTCCGTGTATCCATGGGGTTTTGGGTCCAGGAAGCTATTTGTGTCGACCCAAATTGCCTCCCTTCTCCCCACCTGAAATCCAGGTGGATTGAAAGACCTGCCCGAGGTCAGTGGATCCAGGTATCCGTCCGTGGCCCCCCGGACTTCAACCCTTCCCCACATTCCAAGGAGTCGGTCAATCAATCTTCGGCTATCCAGAGAATCTATCGAAACTGATGCTCCTACAGGAGGGGACACACAGAGAAATCTGTGCCCTGTACTTGCAACCGTTCCGACAGGCTCGAACGCAGGTCTATCCGGATTAGGAACTTGTTCTATCCGACTAGGCCACGCTGGAGTTGCCTTCTGAATCAAATTTGGCACTTGTATTTATATCTCATAGCAAGGTTAGTTAGTGTCTATTTATCAACAGTTGCAATGATTGAGATGTGAAGTTGTTAATTTGTGTTGACAGTTAGAAAGACCTGACAGCTTTATTTGATAAGGTTGCAGTCCCGTGAGGCAGTTTTATGAATGAATATTGGAGAATTTAGGCTAACTGACATGTGTGTGTGTGTGTGTGTGTGTGTGTGTGTGTGTGTGTGTGTGTGTGTGTGTGTTAAAAGTATGTATTAATTAATAATTAGTGTGGTGTTTCCAAATGAGTTTGTGAATGGTAAACAAGCAATGCAATATCCAATATGTGCTATTTTAGGCCTCGTTCTGTAAAATACATGTTTTACTAGGGAAGGAAAATCCGGTTTGTTTTTTTCCCTCGTTTTATTTCAGGAATAAATAGCACATAGGCGAAGGACTGAAGGTTTTGGCTGGTTAAATATAGCGTTGTGGCCGCCATTTTCTGTGTTGGGCGGGGGGGAGGGGGTGGGGGATGGAGGGGGCGGTATGGGGGATAGGGGGGGGGGTTAGTTGGTGGGGGAGAGGGGCCCTGAGGAGCTACCTTGGGAGGTGTTGTTGTGGGGGGGTTGGTGGGGGAGGGGGCAGGGGAAGAGGGGACCTGAGGAGCTACCATGGGAGGTGTTGTTGGTGGTGGGGGGGGGGTTGTCAGTTAGGTATTTAAATTCAATATTGTAAGATAGGTTATATAGGGCGAGGTGTTGAGGAAGGAATAAGAAAAGTGTTTGGGACTGAGTTGAGTGTATTAGTTGTTGTGATTGATGTTAGCAGGAAGGTAGGTGGTTGAAATGTGTAAAGATTTGTTAATGAGATCATTTGGTTAATAATGTAGGAATTAAGGGTAAGTGATCACTGGAGATAGATATTCAACAGCATATTGAGTGAACAAGTTTTAGCAGGTAGGTAGGCCGGCCGGCCGGCAGAGAGAGACAATGGACTACCAAACAGGTAGACGTTTTCTTCATGGATGGTAAACTATTATTAAAATGGCATGTACACATTTCCATGTGCGACATTCTTGTACACACACACACACACACACACACACACACACACACACACACACTGACCCACAGAGACTGCCCAAATATGTATACTAACAGCAGCAGCAGTTGGTGTTCCCAGGCAGGTCACCCATCCAAGTACTAACCAAAGTCAACGGTGTTTAACCTGACAGATGTATGGGAGGAGACGCAGTGTTCTCAAGGTGATAGGTAGGTAGGTAGTATGGCCGTTGCTATTGTATACAAGTAGTAAGTAATCACATGTGAGTGAGTGAGTGAGTGAGTCAGGATACTGGTAACTGCGGCGGGCAGGCAGGCGGAGGATACTCACACATAGCAGCCAATTCTCCATTAATGATAGTACTTATTGCAACTATTTAGTCAAATTAACCAACAACAAATGGACTACTACTACTACTACTACTACTGTTGCTCCAAAATAGAAATGTTGGGATGCCACCGCTGCCATTGATCTCGCACAAGTTGCTGCTGACAAATGACTCATCTTAGGCCTTGCATATGCTCTCTTAGGCTTCATTTAGTCAATAATTGTAACATCATTGAGTCGGGGGACAGGCAGACAGGCACTTTATACATGTTAGGCTTATAGTGGTCTCCAACACCCACCACCCACAAGGTCCAACTAGTGACTAACCCTCACTCACTCACCACGCCCCAAGTAGCTAGCTTACTAACTCCTGGATACCTATTTACTGCTAGGTGAACAGAGACATTCGGTGATAGGAAAGGCTACCAACAACTACGGCCCTTTTTCTATTTCTATTTCTACAAACCTAGTCTATTTCCTAGTCTAAACTAACCTAACCTAACCTCACCTAACCTAACCCAACCTAACCTAAGCTAATCTAACATAACCTAACCTAACTAACTCCTGGATACCTATTTACTGCTAGGTGAACAGAGACATTCGGTGATAGGAAAGGCTACTAACAATTACAGCCCTACTTCTACAAACCTACCCTAAACCAACCTAACCTAATCTAACCTAACCTAACCTAACCTAACCTAACCTAATCTAACCTAACCTAAGCTAATCTAACATAACCTAACCTAACTAACTCCTGGATACCTATTTACTGCTAGGTGAACAGAGACATTCGGTGATAGGAAAGGCTACTAACATTTACAGCCCTACTTCTACAAACCTACCCTAAACCAACCTAACCGAATCTAACCTAACCTAACCTAACCTAACCTAATCTAACCTAACCTAAGCTAATCTAACATAACCTAACCTAACTAACTCCTGGATACCTATTTACTGCTAGGTGAACAGAGACATTCGGTGATAGGAAAGGCTACTAACATTTACAGCCCTACTTCTACAAACCTACCCTAAACCAACCTAACCTAATCTAACCTAACCTAACCTAACCTAATCTAACCTAACCTAAGCTAATCTAACATAACCTAACCTAACTAACTCCTGGATACCTATTTACTGCTAGGTGAACAGAGGCATTCGGTGATAGGAAAGGCTACTAACATTTACAGCCCTACTTCTACAAACCTACCCTAAACCAACCTAACCTAATCTAAACCTAACCTAACCTAACCTAATACCTAACCTACCTAACCTAATCTAACCTAAGCTAATCTAACATAACCTAACCTAACTAACTCCTGGATACCTATTTACTGCTAGGTGAACAGAGGCATTCGGTGATAGGAAAGGCTACCAACAATTACAGCCCTACTTCTACTACTACAAACCTAACCTAATCTTCCTAACCTAAACTAACTAACCTAATCTAACCTAACCTAACTAACTCCTGGATACCTATTTACTGCTAGGTGAACAGAAACATTCGGTGATAGGAAGCGCTACCAACAATTACAGCCCTATTTCTATTTCTACAAACCTAGCCTATTTCCTAGCCTAAACTAACTAACCTAACTAACCTACCTAACCTAACCTCACCTCAGCACTTACCTACACCTTACCTTTCCTCACTAACATAATCTCACCTACCTACCTACCGAACTCACCCTAACCTAACCTCACCTCACCTCACCTCACCTCACCTCACCTCACCTTTCCTCACTAACATAATCTCACCTCACCTCACCAAAACCTCACCTCACCAAACCTCACTTCACCTCACCTCACCTAACCTAAACCTCACCTAACCTAACCTCACCTAACCTCACCTCACCTAACCTAACTAACTCCTGGATACTTACTTACTGCAAGGTGAACAGAGGCATTCGGTGATAGGAAACGCTACCAAGAATTACATCCCTTTTCTCTATTTCTATTTCTACAAACCTAGCCTATTTCCTAGCCAAAACTAACCTAACCTAATCTAACCTTACCTAACCTAACCTAACTAACTCCTGATCAACCAGGCTGTGACTCATACGTCAGGTTGCGAGCAGCCGCGTCTAACAGCCTTGTTGATCAGTCCAGCAACCATGAGGCCTGGTCGACGACCGGGCCGCGGGGACGCTAAGCCCCGAAAGCACCTCAAGGAAGCATCTCAAGGTACTCCTGGATACCTATTTACTGCTAGGTGAACAGAGGCATTCGATGATAGGAAAGATTACCAACAATTACAGCCCTTTTTCTATTTCTATTTCTACAAACCTAGTCTATTTCCTAGCCTAAACTAACCTAACCTAATCTAACCAAACCTAACTAACTCTTGGATACCTATTTACTGCTAGGTGAACAGAGGCATTCGGTGATAGGAAACGCTACCAACAATTACAGCCCTATTTCTATTTCTACAAACGTAGCCTATTTCCTAGCCTAAATTAACCTAAAAATGTGTGTGTGTATATATATATATATATATATATATATATATATATATATATATATATATATATATATATTATATATATATATATATATATTTAAATATATATATATATATCAGTCGGTGGAATAATACAAATATTACACCTAACCAACCACAAAATAACCAACCTTAACTGTACCTTACCAACATACCCTAACCAATCAACCCTAACCAACCTAAGCTTACATATTATCTAAATTGCTTATTATGCAAACCATAATTATGCTTGTATTCTAACCTCAAATTCTAACCTAATTCTAATTCTAACCTAATTCTAATTCTAACCAACCTAACCAACCAACCAACCTAACCAACCTAATCAACCAACCTAAGCAACCTAACCTAACCATCCAACCCAACCCAACCTAACCAACCTAACCTAACCAACCTAACCTAACCTAACCAACCAACCAACCAACCAACCTAACCAACCAACCTAACCAACCAATCTAACCAACCAACCTAACCTAACCTAACCTAACCAACCAACCTAACCTAACCAACCTAACCTAACCAACCTAACCTAACCTAACCAACCTAACCTAACCTAACCAACCTAACCTAACCTAACCTAACCAACCAACCAACCTAAGCAACCAACCTAACCAACCTAAGCAACCAACCTAACCAACCTAAGCAACCTAACCAGCCTTAGCAACCTAACCAACCTAAGCAACCTAACCTAATCAACCTAAGCAACCTAACCTAAGCAACCTAACCTAACCAACCTAACCTAAGCAACCTAACCTAACCAACCTAACCTAAGCAACCTAACCTAACCAACCAACCTACTTAACCAACCTAACCTAACCAACCTAACCTAACCTCCCTTCTTATTATCTGACACGAACCTTCGGTTCGTGTCAGAGTCCATGAGTGTCCGTGTGCGTGTCCGTGTGAGTGTCCGTGTCCGTGTATCCATGGGGTTTTGGGTCCAGGAAGCTATTTGTGTCGACCCAAATTGCCTCCCTTCTCCCCACCTGAAATCCAGGTGGATTGAAAGACCTGCCCGAGGTCAGTGGATCCAGGTATCCGTCCGTGGCCCCCCGGACTTCAACCCTTCCCCACATTCCAAGGAGTCGGTCAATCAATCTTCGGCTATCCAGAGAATCTATCGAAACTGATGCTCCTACAGGAGGGGACACACAGAGAAATCTGTGCCCTGTACTTGCAACCGTTTCCGACAGGCTCGAACGCAGGTCTATCCGGATTAGGAACTTGTTCTATCCGACTAGGCCACGCTGGAGTTGCCTTCTGAATCAAATTTGCACTTGTATTTATATCTCATAGGCAAGGTTAGTTAGTGTCTATTTATCACAGTTGCAAATGATTGAGATGTGAAGTTGTTAATTGTGTTGACAGTTAGAAAGACCTGACAGCTTTATTTGATAAGGTTGCAGTCCCGTGAGGCAGTTTTATGAATGAATATTGGAGAATTTAGGCTAACTGACATGTGTGTGTGTGTGTGTGTGTGTGTGTAAAAGTCTGTATTAATTACTAATTAGTGTGGTGTTTCCAAATGAGTTTGTGAATGGTAAACAAGCAATGCAATATCCAATATGTGCTATTTTAGGCCTCGTTCTGTAAATACATGTTTTACTAGGGAAGGAAAATCCGGTTTGTTTTTTTCCCTCGTTTTATTTCAGGAATAAATAGCACATAGGCGAAGGACGAAGGTTTTGGCTGGTTAAATATAGCGGTGTGGCCGCCATTTTCTGTGTTGGGCGGGGGGGGGGGAGGGCGGGTGGGGGATGGAGGGGGCGGTATGGGGATAGGGGGGGGGGGTTAGTTGGTGGGGGAGAGGGGGCCCTGAGGAGCTACATTGGGAGGTGTTGTTGGTGGGGGGGGGGGGGTGGGGGAGGAGGGGCAGGGGGAGAGGGGCCCTGAGGAGCTACCTTGGAGGGGTTGTCAGTTAGGTATTTCAATGTAATATTGTAAGATAGGTTATATAGGGCGAGGTGTTGAGGAAGGAATAAGGAAAAGTGTTTGGGACTGAGTTGAGTGTATTAGTTGTTGTGATTGATGTTAGCAGGAAGGTAGGTGGTTGAAATGTGTAAAGATTTGTTAATGAGATCATTTGGTTAATAATGTAGGAATTAAGGGTAAGTGATCACTGGAGATAGATATTCAACAGATATTAAGAGGCCAAGTTTTAGCAGGTAGGTAGGCCGGCCGGCCGGCAGAGAGAGAGACAATGGACAGGACAAACAGGTAGACGTTTTCTTCATGATGGTAAACTATTATTAAAATGGCATGTACACATTTCCATGTGCGACATTCTTGTACACACACACACGCACACACACACACACACACTGACCCACAGAGACTGCCCAAATATGTATACTAACAGCAGCAGCAGTTGGTGTTCCCAGGCAGGTCACCCATCCAAGTACTAACCAAAGTCAACGGTGTTTAACCTGACAGATGTATGGGAGGAGACGCAGTGTTCTCAGGTGATAGGTAGGTAGGTAGTATGGCCGTTGCTATTGTATACAAGTAGTAAGTAATCACATGTGAGTGAGTGAGTGAGTGAGTCAGGATACTGGTAACTGCGGCGGGCAGGCAGGCGGAGGATACTCACACATAGCAGCCAATTCTCCATTAATGATAGTACTTATTGCAACTATTTAGTCAAATTAACCAACAACAAATGGACTACTACTACTACTACTACTGTTGCTCCAAAATAGAAATGTTGGGATGCCACCGCTGCCATTGATCTCGCACAAGTTGCTGCTGACAAATGACTCATCTTAGGCCTTGCATATGCTCTCTTAGGCTTCATTTAGTCAATAATTGTAACATCATTGAGTCGGGGGACAGGCAGACAGGCACTTTATACATGTTAGGCTTATAGTGGTCTCCAACACCCACCACCCACAAGGTCCAACTAGTGACTAACCCTCACTCACTCACCACGCCCCAAGTAGCTAGCTTACTAACTCCTGGATACCTATTTACTGCTAGGTGAACAGAGACATTCGGTGATAGGAAAGGCTACCAACAACTACGGCCCTTTTTCTATTTCTATTTCTACAAACCTAGTCTATTTCCTAGTCTAAACTAACCTAACCTAACCTCACCTAACCTAACCCAACCTAACCTAAGCTAATCTAACATAACCTAACCTAACTAACTCCTGGATACCTATTTACTGCTAGGTGAACAGAGACATTCGGTGATAGGAAAGGCTACTAACAATTACAGCCCTACTTCTACAAACCTACCCTAAACCAACCTAACCTAATCTAACCTAACCTAACCTAACCTAACCTAACCTAACCTAATCTAACCTAACCTAAGCTAATCTAACATAACCTAACCTAACTAACTCCTGGATACCTATTTACTGCTAGGTGAACAGAGACATTCGGTGATAGGAAAGGCTACTAACATTTACAGCCCTACTTCTACAAACCTACCCTAAACCAACCTAACCGAATCTAACCTAACCTAACCTAACCTAACCTAATCTAACCTAACCTAAGCTAATCTAACATAACCTAACCTAACTAACTCCTGGATACCTATTTACTGCTAGGTGAACAGAGACATTCGGTGATAGGAAAGGCTACTAACATTTACAGCCCTACTTCTACAAACCTACCCTAAACCAACCTAACCTAATCTAACCTAACCTAACCTAACCTAATCTAACCTAACCTAAGCTAATCTAACATAACCTAACCTAACTAACTCCTGGATACCTATTTACTGCTAGGTGAATAGAGGCATTCGGTGATAGGAAAGGCTACTAACATTTACAGCCCTACTTCTACAAACCTACCCTAAACCAACCTAACCTAATCTAACCTAACCTAACCTAACCAAACCTAATATAACCTAACCTAATCTAACCTAAGCTAATCTAACATAACTAACCTAACCTAACTAACTCCTGGATACCTATTTACTGCTAGGTGAACAGAGGCATTCGGTGATAGGAAAGGCTACCAACAATTACAGCCCTACTTCTACAAACCTACCCTAAACCAACCTAACCTAATCTAACCTAATCTAACCTAACCTAACCTAACCTAATCTAACCTAAACTAATCTAACATAACCTAACCTAACTAACTCCTGGATACCTATTTACTGCTAGGTGAACAGAAACATTCGGTGATAGGAAGCGCTACCAACAATTACAGCCCTATTTCTATTTCTACAAACCTAGCCTATTTCCTAGCCTAAACTAACTTAACCTAATCTAACCTAACCTAACTAATTCCTGGATACTTACTTACTGCTAGGTGAACAGAGGCATTCGGTGATAGGAAACACTACCAACAACTACAGCCCTTTTTCCATTTCTATTTCTACAAACCTAGTCTATTTCCTAGTCTGAACTAACCTAACCTAACCTAACCTCACCTAACCTAACCTCACCTCACCTCACCTTACCTCACCTTACCTTTCCTCACCTA